>NW_024090272.1:0-47500 GCF_014356525.2 Nilaparvata lugens
ATCTTCATCCTCCTCCTCCTCCTAAACTTATCCTCGTCGGCCCCCCCTCCTCCTACTTCTCTCCCTCACCATCTTATCACTTCTCCTTCTCCTCCTTTTTCTTGATCTCACACACCAAGCCTTTCCATCCCTCCTCCTCCACCACTCCTTCTCGCTCCTTCTTCTCCACCACTCGACCTTCGTCCCCTCTTCATCATCATTATTCACCTCCTCCTCTTCCTCCTCCTCCTCCTACTCCTCATTCTTTTCCCACACCTATCTCTAGTTATTTTTCTCCTTCTTCTTCATGTTGTTCTCCTTGTTATCCACCTTTTTCTCTTCTTCCTTGTACGTCTTATGTTCTTCTCCATCTTCTCATCCAAGCCTCTTCTTCTCCTCCTACTCCTCATCCCAACCATAATCTCCTTCTTCTTCTTCTTCTCCTGCCAAGTTTCACAACATGATTACACTTTGTGCCCCCTGACATTTATTTAATAATATGTGGCTTCTGGTTGCCGCAAGAACAAAACCCCTGTCAACTCTCTGGATGATAATAGACTTTGTATTTCCAACGCTTCTACAGCCTTGTCACAACATTTTCGACTCTCAGCTGTAGGTTTATTTCCAATATAACAACAATTTTTACTTTCCTTGCCCTATTACCATAGGTAAGGAAAGTATTGCTTTCCGAAAAAATTAAGGTACCCCAATTTCTAAATTTCTATACGTTTCAAGGTCCCCTGAGTCCGAAAAAGTGGTTTTTGGGTCTGTATGTGTATGTGTGTGTGTGTGTGGTGTGTGTGTGTGGTGTGTGGTGTGGTGTGTGTGTGTTGTGTGGTGTGTGTGTGTGTGTGTGTGTGTGTGTGTGTGTGTGTGTGTGTGTGTGTGTGTGTGTGTGTGTGTGTGGTGTGTGTGTGTTATGAGTGTATGTGCGTCGGTATACACGATATCTCATCTCCCAATAAACGGAATGACTTGAAATTTGGAACTTAAGGTCCTTACAATATAAGAATCCGACACGAACAATTTCGATCTGATGTAATCCAAGATGGCGGATAAAATGGTGAAAATGTTGTCAAAAACCGGGGTTTTTCGCGATTTTCTCGAAAACGGCTCCAACGATTTTGATCAAATTTATACCTAAAATAGTCATTGATAAGCTCTATCAACTGCTACAAGTCCCATATCTGTAAAAATTTCAGGTGCTCCGCCCCATCTATGCAAAGTTTGATTTTAGATTCCCAATTATCAGGCTTCAGATACAATATAACAAAAAATACCAAGTGAAAAAGATTGAGCATAAAAATCTCTTCAATTAATATTGAGTAACATTTTCACCTAAAATTGAAAATAAGCTCGATATTGGAGAAAATGTTATTATTTCAATTACAAACTGTAGGCAACTGTTGATTCTATTAAATCATCCACTATGAAGAGATAGCAAACATCGTGTGTATCCAGCCTTATTGTCCTGTCACCAGCTGGCTTGGATCTTTGAATAGTAGACTTGAGATGCGCGGGAACACTAGCGTCAGGTGATCAATTTTCATAACGGCAAGGAAAGTTGTGTGAGTGCGCCACACCAGATTTTTTATGATAATCTTAATTTTCTCATTTCTATAATAATTGGAAACGTTTTTCCTTGTCGAAATGAAACATTCCTAGATAATTCGAAATAGCTGAAACTCTTACTATTTTCTCTTCATCTTATTTTGTGTTAAATTTTACTAGTTTTTAATATTCAGAATATTACAGTATTCAAATGTGAAAAAAGAAAGTATCCAAAAGTGAATATTATTATAATGAATTGAAAACTCATTATTTTCATTAACTCATTTAAATGTAGACTACGACTGCGCCCCGTTTTGGAAAGCCAATTTTCTGACTCCAGCTGTTTAAAGTCTAGAACTTAGCTAAATCCCGAGATCGGAAACCGGCCCTAAACGATGGAAGAGTTTGCACTTTTGTCTCTAAGTGCCGATTGCACAAAAGCCGGTTGAATTTTAACCGTGATTCACGAAAACTTATGAGAGAAGCCGTCTTTTCAAAAAGGCCTTCTCTGATTGGTTCTCGTGGAATTAATTAATCACGGTTAAAATTTAACCGGCTTTCATGCAACCGGGCCTAAGACTTGGATCACACAGGTCATGTCTTGTCAACAAAGTCCAAAAATATAGGTAAAAAAATCACGTTTTAGATTGAAAGATTTAAAGTTTTATACGATTAACAACATTTATTGAGAACGTTATCATCAAAACTGGTTCTCTTTTGTCAATTTTGAATGATGTGGTGATATAAGAAGGGTACTGCTGATTGGCTGAAATTCATCCAATGAATGTATAGTAATTATGTGAGATTTTTATTACTGTTGTCATGCTATTGATTCGAATGTCGTTGCGACAAATGTCCAGTATTATATCATTTGATATAATATATGGCCGATTTCCTTCTTTTAACCGCCTGAAATCGGATTCAAGACTTTTCTGAAAGATGGATTTCCGATTTTTGCCGGGGCGTGAATGAAGTTGGGAATGGAATCTCCTTTAAATATCATTATTTATGAGTTTGAGAATCGATTCCCGGTTGTTCGGAACCCACCTAAATCTATACATCATCTCATCAGTTACGAGATGTCATGTCATGCCCTCTAGATCTCTCATCATCATTGTCTCATTATCCACGCACAAGCCTGGAGTGATGTGTGCATCATCCTCAGCAAAAGTTTGTTCTGATCTTGAAGCTACAGATTGAGGTGTATTCCGAACAACCGGGAATCAATTTCTAAACTCATGAATTGAGTTGTTTCATATTTTTGTATTATCCTTCTTTTCTTGAGTTTTCATTGGCCAAGCTGAATAATTATACTATTGTAATATTGGTGTGCTAATGCAGTGTTGAATTTACTGTAATTTGATATAATATTGAGTGTGTGTATGTGTGGGAACTATGCGTAATAATAAATTGAAATTTTAGGGCCGGTTTCCGAGCTCGGGATTCAGCTAAGTTCTAGACTTTAAACAGTTGGAGTCAGAAAATTGGCTTTCCGGAACAGGTCGGAGTCGAAATCCACGTTTAAATTAAATCTCGAAAAACTAGAAAATTGAACACAAAATAAAGAGAAAATAGTGTGAAGTTTCAGCTATTTTGAATTATTTAGGAATGTTTCATTTCTTCAAGGAAAAACGATTCCAATAATTATAGAAATGAGAGAATGAAGATTATCATAGAAACTGCGACTACGCCTCGGTTAGGAAAGCCAATTTTCTGACTCCAGCTGTTTTAAGTCTAGAACTTACAAGTAGTTCTGTGAACAGTAGACCTCGCGGTCAGTAAGTTACATTGACATGTTGTTATGTTTTCTCAAAAATTAATAAATAATTTATCAATTTAAAATGCCTAGAAAAAATCCTAAATGAACATAGAGCTTTCTGTCCTATCGTACCGTGACGTGTCGTCCCGGAATGTGAGTGTGAGCGCTGTTATCAGGTCTGGCTGCATCTGTCTACTAACGTTAATGGAAATATACATTTTCAAGATGTTCGGTGTTTTTGAACGGGTAGTATTATAGTCCACTAGACAACTGATTTGTGATGAATTATTCTATAGTCTGATTTTTACGATAATATTGGTGTATGAAGGACGCTCCTTTTTCCTCTTATATTATCCTTGAAATGCAAAATTTCCAAAAACCTTGTATATACGTCGACGCGCAATTCAAAAAGGAACATACCTGTCAAATATCATGAAAATCTATTACCGCGTTTCGCCGTAAATGCGCAACATAAAAACATATAAACATGAGAAATGCCAAACCGTCGACTTGAATCTTAGACCTCACTTCGCTCGGTCAATTAGCTAAATCCCGAGCTCGGAAACTGGCCCTAATACTTTAGTATTAATTCATTGGTATTTGAAGGCCTTGCATTTTTAGAGTTATTTTCAATTATTGTTAAAATGATTTACATTTTTGAATAAATTCATTTTGATGAGGCGATGATATTTAATGATAATAGATTTTTTTGCTGAGGATGATCCACACATCACTACAGGCTTGTGCGTGGGTAATGAGACAATAATAATAAGCGATCTAGATGGCATTACATGACATGACATCTGATTGAGATGATGTTATAGATCAAGGTGGGTTCCGAACAACCGGGAATCGATTTTCAAACTCATAAATTTTATATAGAGGAGATTCGATTCCCAACTTCATTCACGCCCCGGTAAAAATCGGAAATCCATCTTTCAGAAAAGTCTTGAATACGATTTTAGGCGGCTTCTAGACGGATATCGGCCATATATCAAATGATAATAGTGAACATTTGTCGCGTCGTCTAAAGACCTTTAAAATGCTATTATAGTCATGTTCTCCTATATAACACAAAACGTCGTCGATTCTACTTTCTACTGGTTGCCCTTTGAAGGCAACAACTGCTCAAGGAGAAGAAGAAGAAGAAGGAAAAGAAGAAGGAGAAGAAGGAAAAGAAGATGAAGAAGAAGAAGAAGAAGAAGAAGAAGAAGGAGAAGAAGAAGAAGAAGGAGTAGAAGTAGAAGAAGATTGTGAAGAAGTAGGAGAAGAAAAATAAGTAGAAGAAGAAGGAGAAGAAGTGGAAGAAGATTGTGAAGAAGGAGGAGAAGAAAAAGAAGTATAAGGAGAAGAAGATTGTGAAAAGGAAGGAAGAAGATGATGATGAAGGAGGAGAAAAAGAAGAAGAAGGAAAAGAAGAGGAAGAAGAAGAAGAAGAAGAAGAAGAAGAAGAAGAAGAAGAAGAAGAAGAAGAAGAAGAAGAAGAAGAAGTAGAAGAAGATTGTGAAGAAGTAGGAGAAGAAAAATAAGTAGAAGAAGAAGGAGAAGAAGTGGAAGAAGATTGTGAAGAAGAAGGAGAAGAGAAAGAAGTAAAAGGAGAAGAAAATTGTGAAAAGGAAGGAAGAAGATGATGATGAAGGAGGAGAAAAACAAGAAGGAAGAAAAGAAGAAGAACAAGGAGGATACAGAAAAGAATAACTTGTGTTAGAGTTTTTGGCACAGATGAACAGATGTTTTGTAGTTGTTCGGTTATAGTTCAGTGAATACGCAAACTACAATAAAAATAGGAGCACAATAATGTTGTGGTCGAATTTACACAATATACATACACAATATAAATACACAATACACGTTCGTATACAATAAACTACACAATATGTAAGCGGCGTTTCTTAGATGGGGCGGCTACTATGATAATATAATACGTTTTGAATCAGAGTAGAGCGTAGTGATATAGCTAGGGGAGGATCTAGTCAGTTTCATCCACTATTTCACGATTTTTAACATCCTTCTCCTTCACCCACTTCTTCTTCTTCTACTGCTCCTTCTTCTCCTCCTCACCCTGCTCACCCTACTTCTCACTTCTACACATCCTCTCACTGTCCCATTCCAAAACTTTTCCGAAATCTTTTCGTTTTTTCACGATTCCTCATGCTCTTCCTTGTTTTCATTAATGATTCCTTTTCAGCTCTGTTTCGTTTTACTATTCTTCGGTATTTCATTTACTCCCTCAACAGTAATAATTTTGGATTCAAAGTAACTTTGAAGCTCCTCCTGGAATACGATTGGATCTGACAAGATATTTAATGATTTTAATGTTCGCAGATGACCTTGTTATTTTACAGAACTCTGAAGACAACTTGCAGAAGGCAATGTATGTTCTGAATAACATTACAAAGAAGTATAATTTGTTTATCTCAAAAAGCAAAACCAAAACAATGGCATTCTGCGGCAAATCACCTGTCAGGACCAGAATAATGCTGGATGACGCTTTACTCGAACAAGTGTCCTATTTCAAGTACCTGGGTGTTGAGATCACATATGGATTTGATAATGATGTGGATCTGAAACTGAGTAGATTTCTACATATATGTGGTACAATAAAACGCCGGTTGAAAAACAGAACGGAAGGAGACACAATTAAAATTTTATAAAGTGATGGCGGTACCAACATTATTTTATGGAGCAGAAACTTGGTTAGCAAGAAGAACATTAAGCAGAGTTCAAGCTGCAGAAATGCGTTTTCTTCGAAGTGTGAAAGGTTGTACAAAGTTAAACAGATTCCGCAATGATGACATTAGAAATGAGTTGGGAATATCATCATTAGCTGCACAACTTGAAATAAACAGATTGAACTGGAAAAACCATGTGGAACGAATGCCAGATACTAGGATACCAAAGGCTGTCATGGAATATAGACCCTACGGTAGAAGGGATATTGGCAGACCTCTGAAAAGATGGTAAAGTAAATAGTTATATCCTTTGAAACCGGAACAGGTGTGTACGCCTAATCCTTGAAAGTAGAAGAAGAAGAAGAAGTAACTTATAGTTCTGTGAAGAGTAGACCTCACGCAGTCTTCTCATCCACAAGTATCTAATGTCACCTATTTGAAATGATAACAAACTTGGTTTACATTTGAATTTGTATTCATCCCTTTCCGTGATAATCTTTCCATCTGATGAAAATATTCATATTAAATTTTTTCAGTCAAAAATATTATAATTTCTCCAGCATTATTTAGTTCATTTAATTCTTTTCAATTAATTAAATTTTCATTTTCATTCAATTATTTCTATGGACAATATTTATCACGATAAAAATTAATCAACTAATAAATCAACAACTATTTTAGTTGCAGACAATATTCAACATCATAGACATCTCTTTAATCTCCAACTTCTTTTATTCAGAATTATCAGTTATTTTTTAAATGAATTTTCAGTTTATCAGGTTCAATTATTATTAGCCTATTCAAATTGAGAAAGACTAATTAATTCAAGAGAGAAAGCAATAGGTCGAATTCACGCTGTATATATTAGACCATGAGACAGCTCATGAAAGAGCGGCTATGAAGTACGATTGAATACAAAGCGCATGCGCTGTTAATTGGTGCATTTCTCTTTTGTCACTTCAGCCATCTGTGCAATCCACTTGTCAGCTGATTGATTATGAATAATATTTATACAAATTATAAATCATACAAATGTGAAATCATTGTTTATATCAAAATGAAACATTTCCTCCCTATCATCTCACTCCTTGTAAGCATTCGTTTCATCTCATCTCACCTAATCTTTCGTCTCTTTCTTTGACATTATCTCATATCTTTGCCTCCTCCTCACTCAATATTTATTTTTCTAAAGAATTTTTGATTAATTTCATAAATTTTTTTTCCTCAAATTTTATCTTTCTTAGCTTATGACTTCTGCTTCTCCTCCTGTAAATCTACTTCGAATTCCTTTTTTACCTTTTTCATACCTTTTTCCTTTTCCCTCCCACCATCTTCTCTCCATTTTCCTCAAACACCTTTATCATTCCTCTCATTCTCCTCAACCTCCTCAACGTCTCCTCATTTTGTTTCCAACATTTTCTTTTCATCATTATATATAGTTAATCTCTCCCTCTCTATCTGTATGCGTTACCTCTTCTTCATATTTTGATTTTGAGCTCTGTTCTGTTCGAATTTGTAGAGATTTAAATACAATATCGGGGCACCGAGCTTCGCTCGTTCTTTATTTATTGATAAACACAACACAATTTTCCAATTCTTCAATGATTGAGGAAGGACAAACAGGCACAGCCCAAAACTTTTTCTTCCCCGAATTTTGATTTATACACTATAAATGGTCCAGAGAGTAGGTTATGTTTCATACACTTGAATTCAGGTCCAATTTTGATTCAAAATATTTAAAAACAGAAAAGTTCCAATCTAGATTGTTTTACAAACCAAATTGAATAACAAAATAATACTCAATAATCACTTAAAACTGTAGAATAATGATTAACTTTGAATATTATGATATACTTTAGAATGATAAATCATGTCATGTCAACAAATCGATTATTTTGGTAAAATTTCTAGATATATTTTCTAGATTCGTATCGCGAGATACGGTAAGCTAATTGAATGTTTACACAGCTGATCTTCCACACAGGCACACGCATCTTCTGTTATCGACAAACGACGAAATTATACAGACATTTGTTCTTCCAAGGATGAATTATCCTTTTGATGTCCTTCAGCGAGTTTTCCCAGGGATGAGACATAGTGCAATTGAATCTTTATATCATAAACCTACAATGTTCCAAATTTCGTGAAAATCTTTAGAGCCGTTTTCGAGATCCGTTGAACATAAATAACCAGATATAAAAATACAGAAATTGCTCGCTTAATATAATAGGATTTCAAATTAATCAGTCGGTCAGTCAATCAATCTTATTGGAAATGATTAATACAATGTTGCGCCCTGCTCAAACCGTGAAATTTCAAGCAGGTGACATTCTAATACACTACCTACTAGCTAATTAGTAATAATTAGCTAATACACAGCTGATCTGCTAAATATGTAGAGTTAGCTGACATACTGTGAAACTGTATCATACTTCATGAAATGCATGTATGAATCTACTCCTCCAATTTGATACTCTTATTTCTATATTTTCGAATTTCATACTCATCCCTCTCTTCCCTACCTGTTAAGTGTAAGCGAGGGTCGGCTGCGCCCTAACTTCGCCCTCCTAGGTTCTTGATAAAGGCAGCTAATCAATCAATCAATGACTCTTATTCATTTTCCAATCATTTCCTTCTCTCCCACTGCCGGCATGTTTAGCCGGTCCCATCTTTGACAACTAATAAAGAAAACCGCTATAAACGACAAGTAAAATCCTAACAGCTAAAATTGCACAATACACAGGATGTGACACCTCTAAAGAGCCGGTTTCCTGGCGACAAGAAAGGACCTTCGCAGGACACAGAGGGTATCCTTCTGACTTTTGTGATCCTTTTTGATCCTGCTCAAGTAGGATGTGCCGCGAAATTACCTGTCTACCAGAATTCACTTCAAACGGTCAGTGTTTCTTGGGAGCTACATCGATGCTTCCGATTCAAACAATGCTGAAAGTTTAGGAGTGTGTCACACTGTAAGACAGATATTTACATGTGTCAGTAACTGTTATATGTAACATCAAAGTCTCTAGTTGAATCAATTCTGTCAGTTTCAGGTGAAACTGACTCTAACACACTTGTTTACATGGTTGTATCACACACTACCACAATGCCTCCTCACCTGGGTGCAATATAAATATTGAAGACTAGACGATACGGCTCATCTATTTTCAAAAAGTCCACCCTATTCCTCCTCCCTTCCTCACAACTACTCCTCCTCCTCCTCGCCTCATATCCTTCTCATCTGTCCGACAAATCTTCTCCCCTTTCTTCTCCTTTGGCTCCTCCTGCTCCTCCTTCTCCCCCCACTTCTCCTCCTCATCCTCCTCCCACTCCTCATCTTCTCCTCATATCCTTCTGATCTGTACGACAAACCTTCCCCTCCTTTCTATTCCTCATCATCCTCCTTCTCCGCCTCCTCCTCTCCTCCCATTCTTCTCACCTGTCCGAAAAACCTTCTCCTCCCTTTCATCCCCTTTCTACTTCTCATATTCTTCTCATAATATATCCGAAAAATCAAGGATGAAAAGATAGATTATCCATGTACGCCCTTCGTTGCCGCATATTTCCGGCTTCTTTTCTTTCTTCCCTTTCTCCCATCTTCTCCGTCATTCTCTTCTCTTTCCGTTCCTTTTTACTGTGTGAAAAGCATGACAGATTGCCGAAAGACGAGTGACAGCGCAAATAATTCCGATTCTGACCTTTTCTGACAAACTTTTATGTCTCCGGTGTGACGTAACGGATCTGCCGTAATATATGCTGGAAGTATCAAAGTGGGACTCACTTAGATTGTCGCAGTGTGACGCACTGGTGTTATTTGGAAATATTGTTGACAGTTCGCTAGTTGAGTCTCAGTTTGTCCCTTCCACACAAATCTGCATTACAGTGAGTTTGTTGTCAAAGGTATTTGATTATGCTACTTTTTTGACTTTTTATCTAGATTATCTACACCAATGATCGCCAAACTGATGAGCCCGTGAGCTAGAATAGCATTTATAAATCTTCTAGTGAGCTACCAAGCAATATCAGACTGAAAAAAGTACGGTATGCAAAATGAAATTTCCACACTTTTATTGCCTATAAAGATACATTACTAGTGTTGAAATCTACTTATCTCATAGCAAAAAGTAGAACAAAAGTTGAAATGTACATTTCAATAAGAGCAGTGGAACTCTTTTTTGGTCATCAATTATTTTCTTGATGTTTGGAGTGTACGTTGTAGTTGTCCAATTGTTCATCAGTCAGGCTGTTCCAATATCGATTTTTTATGAATTTCATACTTGAAAAAGATGCTTCACACAAGTAGGTAGAGCTGAACATAGCTTTCAACCTCAATGCAACTTGAATAATATTTGGATACATTTCTTCGGGGATTTGAGGCCAAATATTTCCAGTTGTAGAAAGTTATCTGAGAGACAGATCATTTTGAAAATCCACAAATTCCATTTCAACTGAAGCCTGATCTTCACCAAAATGTTTTACAACACAAGCTGCAAAATCTTCTGCATAGATCTCTACAAAAGAGAGTTGATGAATTGTACCATATTTGATATGCTTTTAAAATATTGAAATAATGTTGATCAAACTGTTGTCTCAAGTCTGGAAGAATTGTAATGTATTCTTGGTTATTGCTGAGGTGCTGTGGAGGATTTTTCTCGTCATTGATTTTCTTCAGACTAGGAAAGTGTATATATTCAAACTGGACTACATACTTTTGCACGAGCGTTTCTGTAAACTACAAAAATTACCTCACGAGCTACCGGTAGCTCGCGATCGACTGTTTGGCGATCACTGATCTATACCAAGGGTTCCCAACAAAATTTTCACAAGGACCCCCTCATCCATTTGTAAAATAATACAGCGCAAAAAATATATATTATATGCCTTGAATCTATCATCTTTTAAATATGTTGTCAGAATATTTAAACTTCATAGTGCAATCAGGAAGAGCCAGTTTAATATCATTTTCGATTCATAGTTAGTCCAGTCAATATAGACATAGAAAAGTGGGTGTGCTTGCAATTTATATTGTAGTTCTGATTTTTTAATATAGTATTTGGGTACATAAGGGAAGTCCAGAACCATGCAAAATTTCCTTGTGCTAGATACAGAGTGGCCCAAAAACCTCGTATTTTCGGCTCATTTTCCAGTTTTTAGCTATTTCTGCCAAATCTCGTGATCGGACAGAAAAATTTACCTCGTCTTTTTTCTAGAATATGAAATTCTGAATAAAATGAGTTAAGATTTTCCAAAAATGAGTGAAATTTGAAGGAAAAAATAAAATTTTTATGAATTTTAGTTTTTGATCAACAATATCTTCCGATTGTTACCATTTAGATGTATAATTCGGAATCCCTCTGGGCGTATTTTTGTGCTCTACAATCTGAGAGATCAGGTAGAGCGCTCAATCTCATATAGATTTCCAGGTACACCTGACAACAATGCTCCTTGTATTATGAAAAACACCTAATTTTCAGCTTCAACCCATCATCACCAACTACATAGTCTTCACATTGATATTTCGCACAATGACATAAGTTCATAAGATTATGTTCTTATGAGAATCACCCGATAGATTCACTTCATTCCAGTATTTCCTAGTGGAGAGGCGCGCTTAAGGACACCTCATGGATCAAAATTTCAAACTCACCGCTCGTCAAGGCGGTCCAAAATCATGCATCATAAGTCAAATTCGGTCGAAAAGTGGGGTGAATGTTCTGCTATTTTGTGAAGGTTTGCGTGTATGTGTGTGTATATATATTTGTGTGAATATTTGTTTGAGTAAATGAGATTTTCAACTACTAGTAGTTCTGTGAACAGTAGACCTCACGCAGTATTCTCATCCACAAGTACCTGATTGAAACTATAGACCTTATGGAAATACAGCAATAGACTGGCTTCTCCACACATCTGTGTAATCACTTGTCAGCTGATTTATGATGAATAATTCTATAGTCTAATTTTCACTCTAATATTGGCGTATGAAGGAGGCTCCTTTTTCCTTTTATATTATCCTTGAAATGCAAAATTTCCAAAAACCTTGTATATACGTCGACGTGCAATTAAAAAAGGAACATACCTGTCAAATTTCATGAAAATCTATCACCGCGTTTCGCCGTGAATGCGCAACATATAAACATTTAAATATTTAAACATTAAGAGAAATGCCAAACCATCGACTTGAATCTTAGACCTCACTTCGCTCGGTCAATTAAGATCTCTTGCTTTAAGTTTTCTCAGTTTTTTCTCTTCATTTTTCAAATTTGTAGTGATGTGTTCAGTTGTTTTATTAATTCTTATATTATTGATAATTAGTTTAGTTTTAAGTGTTGTATATATAAATTTTAATTTCATATTAGTTTTATTCGAGTAAGGTAAGTTCTCAATATAATATTATATATAATCTATTATTCTCTATAAGTCGTCGGTCCTATAAATTTGTCACAAGAATAAAACTTCCACAATTTATATTATCATTTGTATCTTTTAGAAATTAATGAATTCTCATTCTCTGTTGAAAATCCACTGTCTTCAAATTTAAAGTATGGAATTCAATAAAAATAATTAAAGTTAGTGAATGAAATAGTATATTTCGCTCCTAGGACCGAAAATTGTTTTCAAGTCCTAGGCCGTAGGCCTCTGACTAGAAAATATTAAGAGCTGGAAACACATTTTTGCCCCTGGTGCGAACGCTATTTTTCGCCACACAAAAAATAAAGTAGGTAATAAGTTATATTTAATATATATGAGAATAATAATTGTGTATTAGGCATTTCAAAATGGGCGCCTATTAACCTCGGGGTGACCCTGTTAGGGAAACCGTTAGATAGGAAAATCGTCCGTGTCACGTACCCCAAACGTGACAAACGGTTTCCCTATCTGTACCTACATATACATGCTCTTCATTTTTCTCGTGTCGTCCGCACATTGAAGAAATGCTGGTCCGGCCGTACCTCAAGTTAGGGTTTGAATTAGAGCTTGGCTACAGTCAGCTCATAATAATTATTTTCTCGATTATTTAGTCAGTTAACATCTTATTATATGTTTTACTACTCGTGACTTGTGAGCTGAAAAAATACCTTAAAAATACTTGTGTGAGCTATGATCTTAAAACAGTTTTAAGTTGCATCTATCCTATCGTAAATTGTTTTTTAATTTTACTGTACTATTTATTGTATGGGCTGAATTAGTTTTAAATAATATTATTCAACCGGAACGGCAGTTTCTTATTAACCGATCGTGAGTGAGATTTTTATTCGACTCGGATTTACTTTCTCCTGTCTGTCTGTGTGACACGATTACGGCCAAACGCTTTGATATAATCGTATGAGATTTGGCAGGAATATCCCTTTTTTAACTAAGCGTCAATACATATGTAAGGTTTTTTTTTTAATTTTCAATTTAAGGACAAATAAATACAATTAAAAAAATTCAAAAAACGAATGTTTTAGACTTGGCACATTGGGCGCATTTATGTACATGATGGATCTTCTAGCTTATCAGCAATTAGCACAAATTTTAGAAGTTCTATCAACATATTTATTTTTATCTCTTTAGTACCGTATCACATGTAGCCCATGCATGATTCTCAGTAAGTTCATTTGGCAAGTAATGACTTTGACTTCACATTTTGCTAATTTGCTACCTGTTCATAATGGCGGTATTTCTTTACGCAGATGTTACAATTCATATCACAGAAGGTATTATTTATCAAATACTTCTGCAACAAATTCAATATTAAGCTGCGTACACACCAAACTTATTAACAAAATGTTTAATTTTCCGTCCTTGAAGATTATATTAGATTGACATAACTTATCATACACATGATGTGCATAAGTTTGTCAAGCTCCGTTTAATCTAATATCTCTGGTGTAAACGCAGCTTAACACTCTTAACGTATCGTTGGGACAGACAGGGAATATATGGACTATGAACAGACATTATATTATAATCTTTTAAATCAAAATGCAGGTATGGCTGAAGGAGAAGGCCGGGAAGGAGTCCCTCCTCTTCAAGAGGAGGAAGATGCCGATGTTTTGGACCAACAACCTGGTCCTGCCAATGCAGATGGTCCAAGACCATCGGAAACGATCCCTGGGCAGAGACCCGGAAGCCATATTTATGCAGACGGGAACGGGTATTATTACAGGACTCGAAGAGTCGTCGAAGACAAGAGGTAATTAAAATTGGTGAATCATATAATCAATCAATCAATGTAAATTTGGTATTTATTGTGAATTGAAAAGCAACTTATAAGCCATCCTGGGGTCGCACAGATGTACGTGGCTACTTTATTGAACTTGTGGGTACAATAAAGATACCCATCTTGGTGGAGCAATTTCCAAAGGTCATTATCTTGCGATTTATTTTCATTATAAACTAGAAAAGAATTATGAAAGCCAGAGTTAAACTTACAGAAATTGTAATATATTTGTTAATCTATACTATAATAAAGGAAAGAACTAGCTTATATACGTCCGTACGATAGGAAAATCATGTTTGACGCAACATCAAGTCTCAACGACTGGACTGATTAACTTGAAATCTTGCATATTATAGATTTTTAATTAGCCGGGGATGGTTATAGGTCTATTTTCAACTACTCAACATTTCATTACGTCAAGTTTTCAGTTTGTCAAGTTTTAAAATGGACCCTTATTGTGGAGCACGGGTTACCCGCTAGTATCACATTCTGACTTATTTATTATAGGCTGAACGTTAGGTCTATGACTTGACTGATTTTCTTACGCCTTTCATCTGTCTGTAAAATTTATTCATTTATTTTTGGATACAATCACATATAGCCTATCATATAAATATGATTGGGAAGGAACAACAGGCTTGGCCAAAAACTATTCATAATCCATATGAATAAGTTTCGGACTTATCAGCCGTTGGTGAGCGAGTTCTCCAGCCGGAGGTGCTCACTAATTTAAAGTACTTCAACAAGAAGTTGAATTTGACAAGAGAGGAAAGAGAAATGTGATTTGTTTTTATCCTCTGATAATTTGCAGGTACTTACGATGCAATAATCGGCAGTGCCCTGCATTGGCGTGGATGCGGGTCGCTGACAGGTCGCCAATCATACCGAGCCGCAACAGTCCACTCCACAACTGCCGACCAGATCCGGCAGGCGGGCAAAAAAAGAAATTCCTGTCTACCGTGAAGAGGCGGGCGAGAGAGGAAAGAGATGTTTCCATCCCCACCATTTTCGCCGGTGAAGCAATCAGGTTAATATTGAAAACAAATACTTTTTTAAAGTATAAGTGTTTGCTATGTCTTTTCCATGTTGACTGTAGGACGGTAGGAGAATGATTTGTGCTTTCCGAATTTGTTGAATTCCAACATTTGAAAATAGCAATTTTTGATTATATATTTATATATACACAACGAATAACTTTCTTTCTACTAGTTGTAACCTATGATAAATTTGAACTTTGTTCGAATAAATCTAAAACGTTACCTTTTTGTAAGTTATGAAATTCGGCTTGTCTCACCGTTTGTGATGTATGGTTGTTGAAGTAATTTACAGTATACAAATTAACGCATCACTAAATTGATAGATTATTAATTAATTAATGACGTTCCTCAATTTGAATATTTCGAATTACTAGGTTCAATTTTTTAAATTGGAGGCGTCCAGTTCCCAGACCGTCAGACAGGAACACTGCAATGTTGTGTTCAATTGGTATCATCTGATGGTAGACCAAGAATTAAACATTTATTTTGAAGTTGAATCAGTAAACTCTTTTTGAGAAAAAATGATATTTTAATGATGTGTCAAGATTCTATTGAGAACAAGAGTAAGTTATAGAAATTTTCAATCATCATGAACTTCATTAAAATATTTTTGGAAATTATTTTAAAGTTTGCTATCTATTAATATATAAATAAATCTATTAAAATATATTTTTTTATTTTGGTGTTCAATTTATTCCGCAACATTTTAAAAGAAGAGCGGAACTTCTTATGCTATTTATTGTATTTTAAGGCTAGGCCCACTGTTCTCTGTCTTATTTATAAGAAAAATCTGTGTGCTTCATCTCACTCCCATGGAGATTTTCATGCGGTTAAAATTAAAGTTAAGATTCATTGAAATACGATTCCAGATTATTTCAAACATTTTCAACTGTTTTTATTTGGATGTTTGTTAAAAATCTCATAGTTCATGACAACACACGTGACTATTAAATATTTTTTCTTCAATTACTTTCCCAGACATAGAGATGCAGCTGTACGACTATCAAGATCTACGGTTCTGCGAACTATGGCCAGATCTAGGAGGGCGATTCAGCCCAAAACGCCACAATCCATCGAAGAGATGCGGGCGTCCCTTCAGGAAGATCGCTTTGCCAACCTTCGTCGAACGAGAGATGGACAGAGTGACTTCTTTGTGGCAGAAGTGGGAGGCGGAACAATCGGGTTTGCCAGCAGGAGACTGGTTGATGCGATTGTCCACCTGGATCAGGCGAACCACATGTTCCTTGATGGAACTTTCAAAGTCGTCCCTAGAAGCCCAGGAGGCCTGGTACAGCTGTTTACTGTACACCTATTGTACATGGATGTCGTAAGTAAAATTTAAACATTTTTAGGACTTAATATTTACTCTTTAGGCTCGCTAATGAAAATTTTTTTCGATAACAAACTCTAGATCAACTAATAGGCTTAACAAAATAAATATAATATAAAAAATGAAGATTCTAGATGTAAATAATTGAAATGAGGAGGATTTGAAGTTATCAATATAATATCAAAGCTGTGCCAAGTTATTAATATTGTAGTTTGTAATGGAAATTTCTCAACCATTACAAAATAATTATAAATGCAAAAGTTTCGAAAGAGAATAGGCACTAGGGAAATTAAGCAGTATTTATATAAAAATAATAGAATATAACGTTTGAATTATAAATATTGATGTATAATGTACTTCTGCTTTTTTTGCAGCTCACGATTTTTTGAGTTGCGGACGCATTTCGAACATCGATGTTCATCCTTGGAGAAGAATGTTCAACATTGATATCTCTGCAAGGAGCGTTGAGTATCAATGTTCAAAACGCGTCCGCATATAACAAATTCATAAGTGAGCTGCAAAGCAAGCCAAAGTATATTATTTATTAATATTTAGTACGGCAGTTTCAAGAAGTAAGGATTACCTCAACAATCATGTATTCATTATCCTCTATCATTTCAACAGAAAATTTTTGAATATTTTAGGAAGAATGTAGAGGAGCGATCATCTGCTATAAACATTTCTGATTTATGAATCTTTGAATTTGGCAAATGAGAGATACTCTTGAAGTATAAGTGTGGAGGGTCAGGACGGTTAGGTCTACATTGGAAATTACCTTCAATAATTTGCAAGATTGTGAGTGTGTAATCTTGTAAAACTTAAGAATATAATAAAAATAGTTCAATATTGAGAAGGTTTTCAAATTGAAATTCTTCACCATAAAAATTCACCATAATGCATTTGAATTCCATATTTGAATTGACGTTCTTCTTTCAAACCGTACATTCTGTTTAAACTATGATAAGCAGTGGTTCTTCAGCAATGTGGAAAATTCTTTGGAATATAAACGACATAGTTTTGAATATCCTTGGATATTTGTAGTGTCTCATTATATTAACGATAATTATTGTGAGCTGTTTGGTTGAAACCGGTAGAGCACTAGCAAAAATTACTAGATTTATAATACCGTACATGTTTAAGTTTTGTACACAAAGAAATTCCCGACTGAAACAGGTTTATCTCTTCCATCAGATTGTATTAATGAGCATAAAGTAATAGATAATAAATATTCTTTTTTTCAGGTATTCCCAATCGCCTACTTCGTGATGACCTCACGAACTGCAGAATCGTATTTACCAATTCTGCAATTCGTGAGACAACACCTAGTCACATGGAGAGTGGAGTTCATCACCACAGACTTTGAGGCGGGTCTTGTGAATGTGGTAATGCAGGTGTTCCCCGAGGCGCGACATCATGGGTGCTGGTTTCATTTTTGCTATGTAAGTATTTGAATACAGCGGTGCTGCTTAAGTCCAATATTCCGGTCATAAGTATAGAGTGTCAAAGAAAATATTATTCATATCTAAATCTCTTCTAATATGAATTACATGTCACTTGTTTCAAGATGATTATAATACCTATAGAAAATGCATGTACAGAGGGGCACATACAAGGTAAACATTCTTCAACAGTGAATATCCTTTCTCCTTTGTCCGCTCTCGAACGCATAATTTCATCAAAACTTTACATATACATAATACATTGACGCACAATTAAAAAAATTCTGCAAGATACCACGAGAATAAATTGACGCATCTAGCCGTAAATGCAGTAACCTACATACAGACAAACGAAAGAAAGCTGAGTCAAAACACAAACATTTTTAGACAAATTTAAGTTGTTCTACAGTAGTGTTCAATAGTTTTAGGATATATCATAATAACTTTTACAGAAGTGCAACAATATAAAAAGAATATGTAACACACAGGGCATTCTATTTTACAGGCAATTTGGAGAAAGGTGCGTCGGATAGCAGGTCTAGCTCAGCTATGCCGCGATGACCATTTAGTAATGCAGGTCGTTAAAATGGTGATGGCGCTGGCGCACTTACCAGCCGATAACGCCCCGAACGATCCCAATGTGCCTCAAAATTGCACAATTGCTGATGGCCTGGTTGCCATCAGTAACTATATCAACGAGGCACAAATGGATATCCGATTGCAGGAGCTAATCGGATATGTTCGGAGATATTGGTTGGGAAGAGTAGGTGCGGCTAGCATCTCCAACTTCGGCGTGGCAAGGAGGACCAACAATGACCTGGAGGGTTTCCACTCAAGATTGCTTGCCAATCTTGGGTCGCATCCAAATATTTGGAGATTCGTCAGTGAGTAATTGGAAAACATAAGCACATAGTTTTATTGCAAATCACTTCTTCAAACCCTTATACTTTGACTAACAGTCACAATACATTTGAAAAGTAATTAGCTGTTAAAAATAGGTTGTGTAGGTTGAAATTTTGTGGTGTTTCACTATAGTATATGACGATGAAACACTTATTTTGTCAATATCACCTCTATTTATAAAAATATTAACTTAATCAGGACCTCACATCCTCAGTTCAACTAATGGCAAAGACCTTAAAGAGATATAGACCCACAATGCCTATGCCTTCCCAATGATAGCTCTTACTTGAAATTGAAGGCCGCGATTGGGGTATTTTAGCACAAGATATTATATAAATAATATTTGTAATACTATAGATCACAAAGGCATTGGTGACATTGGTATGTAATAACTCAATAACTATTTGACAATAGGCTCCCTCAATGGCGGATTTCAATTCCAAGTACGACACTAGCGCTGCATGTGAGTCTATGCATCTTTAAGGTCTTTGACTAATGGTCATTGAAAAATTATGTTAAATAGATTGAGCCGACTCCATACATGTGACATTCTTTCAACATCGAACACAGTTGGAGAGTTATGAATATGCCAACTGTTTCTGAGCCGTTTTCAGAAACAGCTGGCATAATTCTCTCTCAATCTAACACCGTTCATTGCTCACCGAATGCCGCATTGAGATGACTACTGACCCCCTCGGTTGGAGAACCCACTCATGAACTTTTGTATTGTAATCTTTGAAACCAGAAACTTTTATTTATACAGAGTTGGTGAAAATCATGAAAACAGTTGAATATTTCTTTCAGAGGAATAATTTGACAATAGGTTTCATTTGGAATACTATTTGAAATGAAAAAACACTCTTCAAGAATTACTCAGTCGCTTAAACATCTTTGACCCTCATCTAAATCCAAATTCATTTTTTTTAATGAGAAGGTGGTCATGTGATACATGATTTCGATACAGAGTTACAAGACAACATGCATGGAAAGAACCGCACATTGATATCTCAACCAGTATCAGTTTGTTGGTGTAAAAGTTGTAAATTATGTTTTATATGTAGCCTAATAACCAGATGAAATGATGTGTCAGCTCATGGAGGACTGTCTGTGTAGGAGCAATACCACATTTTTCTATACACTTTAAAAGGACGAAGGAGTGAGTCAGTTTTGTTGTCCAACGAACTTGGCCTGTAAAAAGGTTCATAGAATACGTGTTCAAAATTTAAAGCTGATTGAACAATTCTTTCTACAGTTATTGTAGAACATACAAACAGACTGACAACGACTTTGGCTTTCAGTAATTCGAAATTAAGAACTCGCTAACGCTCATTCAAATATACTATAACAGCTGGATAAAACACAAGCTTATACTATGCCAAACACGATATATCGGGCCCATGACTACATTTATGAGATTGTCAATACTTTTATTATTAATTACGTAATTATTCATATTGAATGAAAAAGACTGAGAAATTTCTTAGTCTTTTTAATTCAATACCATATGTCACCGACCATATAATCACCTTTGTACTATTCATTGCCGTAGACTATGTAGTTGAAGCTTATTTGTATTATTTGTGCGCGAATAACATAGGTATATGAGTGCCAAGCACAATGTTATGAAATAGAAGTACTTTATACTTTTCATCATTCCGCTATGTCATTTTGTTAGAAGTTTGTATAACAGATTTTTTGTTGCTTCCCAGACCGGCTTCAAGACATTGAGCAGGAAAGTTTTGATGACTTTCAAAGAGCCAACCTGCACAATGTCAATGTAAGGCGGAGAAGAGGTGAGCAGCTGACTACCTCAATCAGGCGGAGCCTCATTGAGCTAGTCAATCAAAGAATAACATTAATCCACTTTTTGCGGACGGTGTCGCACACTGCTGATGGATTGATGGGTGTTCTTGATCCTGCTGACCAGGACGAAGACGCTGAGGCGAATTTTGATGGAGGTGGGGTTTTGACAGAATTTCATCCAACCGATCAAATTAATATTTGTACCTTCTACTATATATTAAAAATGAATAATTTATTTATCAATGGCAAGCCACCATCTACAGGAAATGAGTTGGGAAAGTCAAGGCTTTCTTTCCTGCCTAGCTGTTGAAGTGAAGTGGAGGAAATCCGTGATAGATTAATTACTGTTATTGTCACAACCACATATTCATAGAAAAGGAGAGACTAGTTTTGGTCAATACTCAACTATTAAACAATTGATACAGAAAACTAGATACAGAGTAGACTCGTGCATGGCAGACAACACTACGGGTTGAGAGAAATCAAGAATAGTATATTGAGGGTTGCCTTGATCGCATGAGACGCGTGGAGAAAACAAGGTGTGACATTTTTGAAAAAATGTCTTCATTTTTTTTTTTTTTTGCTAAAATAGCAAAAACTGAATTGTAATATTGTAATAACTGTATTGTAAATTAGTGCTCTCTCATGCTATTGGATCTTCTGAAACAGATACTGCTCACTATAACATTTATTTTTCTTCTAATATTGACTGTATTATTACAGATGACATTGTAAACTGGGAGGAGTTTATGGGGCAAGGCGTTGCACTTGTGGAAGAAGTGCCACTTGCCGCTCCACCAGCTCCATTGGCTCCACCAGCACCATTGGCTCCACCAGCTCCATTGGCTCCATTGGTAGTACGGGATCTGCCTGGTTAGTTGATCTTCATAATAGCTATTTTAAACAAGTTTAAATTTTATTAGGAAAGTTTATTTCGTCTTATATTCGTGTTTGATATCAGTTGTCAAGTGTTCTTGTTCAAGCGAGCAGATAGTTTTTGTATGAAATCAATTGATCTTAAAATTGTTTTGGCTCTTACAAGCTGACCTATTACTTGACTAGTAAAGTTAAAACAGTGAATAATTGTTTCAATACTCTCGACTTTCACTTCAGAACTTGTTGTTTTAGTGATTGTGACTATTATCGATATGCGACTTGTTGACTTTGATATTGACGTTTCGCTTCTCAAGAAGCCGGTTCAGCATGATGTTATTCTATTCCAACTTACTTATATTGTAAATTTTGTTCTTGTAAATGGTTTATTCCCTGCCTGCCTGAAAGTAACCAAGGTAATGCAAATATTTAAGAAAGGTGATCCAAATGAGTCTGTGAATTATAGACCAACAGCAATTGTGCCCATATTGAGTAAAATTATTGAATCATGCTTTCTAATTCAACTTAATAAATATTTTGTTTGTAATAATCTACTTTATTCACTACAGTTTGGCTTTCGGCCCAACCACTCCACAATAGATGCAGTTTAGAAAGTTGTTGATTTGGTATTGGATGGTTTCTAACAAAAGCTTACTATGGGATCTGTCATGATAGATTTGGGTAAAACCTTTGAGTGTGTTTCGCACTCAATTCTAGGTACTAAGTTAGAAAAGTATGGAGTTGTTGACAAGGAGCTAAGGCATATTCAAACATATTTGAATGGTAGAAAACAGATGGTCAGCTGTGACTATATGAATTCGACATTTCTGGAAGTGAAAGTAGAAGTCCCACGGAGATCCGTACTTGGACCTTTTCAATTTTTAGTATTTATTAATAATTTCAGCTTCAATAATTCTGTATTCTCTGTATTGTATGCAGACGACACAACCATGGTTCACTCAGATGTTGACTTGAAAAGTGTTGGAAATAAACTTGATAGGGCCTTAGAAGAATCAAAATTGTGGTTTGAAGCTAATATACTGACTATTAATGGAAATAAAACAGAACAATTAATTTTCTCACTTACTAACAAATGTAATCTGAATGTGGGAGATGATTTATTTCAGCCTGTTAGACTACTGGGAATATTCATGGATAGTAAACTCACTTGGAATCATCATGTTGGAAGTGTATGTAAAAAGCTTGCTCGTATTAATTTTCTCTTGAGAAGGCTTGAAGGCTTGAGTGAGCTGGAATGTCATTGTAATGATCTATTATGGACTGATCCATTCACATCTCATTTACGGTGTAAAATTATGGGGTAACTCACCTTCAGCTAAAAATGCCTTCATATGGCAGAAAACGGCAATGAGAATAATATTTCATCTGAGTTATAATGAAACTTGTAGGAATATTTTTCCGGAAAACAAAATAATGACTTTGCCATGTCTGTACATTTTTTATCATTTAGTTTTTGTTAAGAACAATATTCATTTATATAATGAAATCTCGGAAACTCACTCTTACATTACGATACAAAAGGACTTCGTTGTGAGACCTAGGGTTGAACTGCACAAATCCATTGAAAGTCATAGGTATCAGCAGATTCTTCTCTATAATAAATTACCAAGCAGTGTGTAAAAACTACCATCAAAACAATTCAGTAGAGTCTTAGGTAACTGGCTGAAAGCAAAAATATTCAGTATAATGAATTTGTAAATTATATGATAACCAAATGTAAATTGTTTCAACTATATAACTTACGACAGAGGTTGTATTATAAATTGTTTGACAATGTTGCTTTCTTGTAAAGTTTCACACCAAATAAAATTCTTGATTCTTGGCTCCACCAGAAGAAGCTCGACCAGCAGCTGGAGGTGCTCCGAGAGTTAGGAGAGGCCGTGGACGAGGACCCAGGAGAGGGAGAGTGGGACGCGGATTCGCTGGTCGTGGCCAGGGGGAAATTCCCATCCCTCCACAGAATGAGGATGTTGGTCGGGTCCGGCCTTGCGTGATCTGTCTGGACCATCCTTCAACACATATATGTTTGCCGTGTTTACATCTTTGTATGTGTGAAGGATGTGCCCAGCAGAATCCCGCACACCAAATCAACCTGCGGTGTCCCTTGTGCAATGATTTTTGCGACCAGTATGCTCGCGTATTTTATTAAATAATTTAATAGAATACACGACTATACTGGTTGCAATTCACAATGTGTTGTGGCACACCTCTCCTACTTTCTTCAAGAGTTGAAGAGGAATGCGCTCTTCCGAACCTAGTTCTTTCACAATACCGGGTGCTATTGACCCAAACACCATTTAGGTACTTCTGAAACGTTCCATTCAGTTCGGAAAAATGATTATTATTTATTTAATGTAATAAAAATGATGTTGGAGGTTCGGCAATACAAACAACTATTGATTCCAATAATAGTCTTTATTCTACTGGCGTCTTTAGCCCAAAGTACAAGAATGATTTTGCATTGAAATTGTATATATCCCATTATGTAAGGTCTTATTACTACATTTACAAAGGAGAAGTGACTCATAAAAAACTAACTGGGCCCTTATAAAATGAATACAAAGACCTTAAAGATATAGACCTTAAAGAAATATCTTTAAGGTCTTATAATGAATATAATATAATATAAAATAGGTTTCATATCCAGATTTCATACCCCAAACAATTGATGTTTCCTTTACCAGCTCTCAAACAAAACAAGAAGGATGAGCAATCAGAAACCCTCCAAAAAGACATTCTAACCTCAAAATTGAATAAAATATATTATGACAAATCATTAATTCTTATCATTTTAATTAAGATAAAATATATTATAATACATTGTAAATATTTTTATATTAGTTTTTAGGTTTAAGTTTGTAATAAAGAAAAAAATTAATTTAGTTACATTTCATATATACTCAATATTTGTGCAGTTGCAGTTTATACTTAATGTTTTTGGTTATGTTATATTATAAATAATATTATTTAGACCTATTTTGATTACTTTTAATAAATATTCAATTATAATAACATTGATTACATTGTTTCAATTCATTGCACTTAACTTGTAAAGTTATTGAGTGGCGCGCGGTTTGAATGTTCACATTATAGTGTGAACAAATTTTTGCAAAGTAAAACAATAGAAGTTCAGTATGTTACTCAATTGCAAAATAGCGAATCTTCAAAATAAGTACTTCTTCATTCCCAACGTTGTAAATATAATTATCAATTATTTGTTAGTTATATATACTGAATTGTAAACTTTATTCTTATTGTATATATTTTATTATTTTAAAATTTACTGTGACTATTGAATAATTGATTTAGTGCATTGTTTATAGTAATGATGACATCATTTTAAATTATATATTACAATGTTTCTGTATATAGACTTTCATTTATTTATTCAATAAACTTGTTCTACTGAAAGTAATTTACCGAGTTTAATGATAATTTATTACTATACCTTTTTACAAATTCTCTGTCCTCTGTCTAGAGTCCTAGTGTAATAAGCGATATGCTGCTACTAATATATCAGTAATCAATATATTTCCTCACTCTGATCAATAATTTGAAGAAGGCTCACCAGTTAAAATACTCAATTCATTTTTAAAATTCACCGTCAAAAAACATGATAATATTTAGGCCCATGATGCAAATGCATCTATTTGATGTATGGTAACGATAGTTCAATTGGAAAAAGTATATTATAATTAAATCTATGGTAACGAATTCAAAAAGGCCTTTTTGACATTCATTAGGCTATAGTGTTATGAATGGGCCTTTCAATAAGTGGATCTAGGGCCTCTAGCAATCAGTGACTAGGATGGGACATGGAAACATCTACCGCGCTGCAGATTGCACAAACCTGACTTTGGCTATCCCTACTGGATGAGAGTGTTACTGCATTTTGATAATTGGTAGCGACGAGTAGCTAATACTATTTTATATTTGTTTTTAAGGGTAACTCTTTTCAATGGTTTCCAGTTTATTCGCAATGCATCAATTTATACAACTAGTTGGATTATTATAAATTAACCTCCCAACCATACCTATTTCATGAAATAAACAGTGATTCCACTATTTACTAATTATCTCGCCTTAGTTCTTATTAACATTTATGAATAACTATTCTTGGTTGAAGAGACGGGTCAAAAGTTTGTTTCAAAATCAAAAGCAATTTTAACTTCAACACTAAGTAGGTGACAGATTATCATGATAAAAACTCAAATAATGACAATCAACTTATATTTGATTCTATAAAGTATGCTTTATTAATCATGGCTATTAAAAGTATACACAAAGAGGCCTATTATTTTCCAGTTAAAATCTTCTATTTCTTCAAATGTTGGATTTTCTTTCGTACAATCAGCTTATTGAGCTTGATGAAAATAATTTTGTAGTGGAATAATTTTATAATTAGATATTGAGAACGTCCGTCCACACTTGATGAAGGTAAGGTAAATGTATATAAAGTTCTGAAGGTGGTGTAGTTATTCGTATTGAATAAAAATACACAGTGTTGTTTAACCAGATATTTATTAAAAAACCGCTTGTTGCGCCATTATCAATCCCTGGTAAACTATGGAGATCGATAATGGGTAAAACACGCTATAGCTGAGCTTATTTCAAAAAATCACTCCACTTATATGGGCTACCAGGGTGCCCAGCCCCCCCAAGGGCAATGGCGCAAGCCCCCCCCCCCCAATCGAAGTGTAATGCCCCCCCCCCCAAAGTACCCCAATTCCCAACCCTTTAGTTTTCAACATTAGTCAGTGTATGACAATAAAATTCACCTCTTACATTCTAATCTTCTAAATGACATTATTTACCTTTGGTCTTGTGAGGAGTTCTTTCTGTTTTCATAATATTGTAAAAATATATACCATCGTTTCTTATCTCTTTTAAAATAGAAATAAAGTATCTTTTTGATATTATTTTTGAGACTAGCAGTGCACCCGTTCTTGTTCGGGAGGACTAGAAAGTACTACATTACATCAGGAAAAACTACATGACAAATATTTTAATAGGATATTGAGAGATAAGTAAGGGAGGCTTTGCTTTTTAAATGTTAAGGTTACTTATAAAAAGTTGAATAATAATATAATTGATAATTCTTTATTGCAAAAGAATATTGCATAGCAATTTTGGTACCTAAACATTCATACAAATTTGGAACGAATTTATTCATACAATATATAATTTCGGCAAGTTTAGGTATTCTAAATCCTATACTATAAAACGAGTAATTTCTGTTTAGATGTTTTGATGTTTAAATGTTTAGATGTTTATGTTTGTATTTCACCGGATCTCGAAATCGACTCTAACGATTCTCACGAAATTTAGAATATAGTAGGTTTATAATATAAAAATTCGATTGCACTAGGTTTCATCCCTGGGGAAACTCGCTGAAGGACATTAAAAGAATTTATCAATTTTAATCCTGATTAATTCCAGTAGAACCAATCAGATAAGCTATCTTCTTGAGATGGTCTTCTGTGATTTGGTTCTCGTGAAATTAATCAGGATTAAAATTTAACATGCTTTTGTGAGAGAAATTCTTGCATTCCTCTGGGAATCAATCTCAATCCACTGTGATTAGATAGAACCTTTCTGTATGAACTATGAATATTTATTTTAACTTCTTCTTTCGTAATAATTTTTATATGCTTTTGTAGGTACTCCAGAGCGGAGCTCGGTGCCCCGATATTTATCATAAATTGGAACAGGTTGTCACTGATGTTGTGTTGTTGGTAGTATTTACTTTTTAACATTACAGGAGTAAATAACACAAGTCGAACAAAATGTATCTTTAAATGGTTTGGTTTTTGGAATAAAGATATCATCTGAACAAGTACATTTTGTAAATTCTATCTATTAATACCAAATATCGGGGCACCGAGCTTTGCTCGTTATTTATTCATTGATAAACAGAACTATATATATATATAAGCGAGTCTATTTTACAGCTCCAGCCGTTTCTCGCATCCCATCTGCCATTTATTGCGATTATTCCAGTCTCCCTGGACCAGATTTCTATTCCTCATACTCGTATATGCACCTGTTTGTTCCACAGTTCGGGCGGTCTACCTCTCCTTCTTTTTCCAGGTGGATCCCAATTCAGTATCTTTTTGGGCCACCTCTCATCTCTCATCCTCTGTGCATGTCCTAACCATACAAGGCGCTTCTTTTCAATCTGCTCTACTGTTGTGTCCAGTTTCCCTATTCTGTTCCTTATCTCCGTATTCCTCACTCGATCCATCCTTGAAACACAACAACTCCGGCGCAAGAAATCCATTTCCACAGCATTTATTCTTTGAGTGTCTCGTTTTGTTAATTCCCATGTTTCAGAGCCATAGAGCAATATACTCTGTACAATTGAATGATACATTTTTATTTTTGTGGGATTTGTAATATTTTTGGACCAAAGTATGGAATTTAATGTTTGTGTTGCCTGCCTAGCCTGTCCAATTCTAATTGTGATCTCTCTCTTGGAATTGCTCTCTGATGATATTACACTGCCCGGGTATTTATATTCAACACATTGCATCACCTTAATGATCTCCAACTTGTAGATCCTTAGCTGTACCTCCTGAGACTAGGTATTTGGTCTTCTTGAAATTTATTTTCATTCCATTTCCTTCATAAGAATCAGCAAGCTTCCTGATCATGTAATGAATATCATGTTCATCACCAGCCATTATTACTTGATCATCAGCGAACAAGAGTGAGTAAATATATATTCGTTATTTATTGGGATACCCATACATTTACATTTTCTTTTCCATTCTTGTAATATATCCTCGAGGTAGATTTTGAACAGGGTTGGAGAGAGGCGACAGCCTTGACGTACGCCCTTATTTGTACCAAATGGTTTTGACACCCTGTTTCCGATTTTTATAACATTTTCTTGGTCCTTGTAAATTTCTTTGACAGCAGAGATATAATGTTCATTAATAGCTGATTTGTCTAGAATTTCGAATAGTCTCTGTATTGGTACAGTATCAAAAGCTTTTTCCAGATCGATAAATATCAAGTGGGTTTCCAAAAAAACAGAACTCAATTCTTTAAATGATTGGGGAAGGACTAACAGGCACAGCCCAAAACTGTTTCTTCCCCGAATTTTGATTTATACACTATAAAATTTATAGTTGGAATATTTAATATTCCAAAAAGTAGGATACACTTGAATTCAAGTGAAATTTTTAGTCCAAATATTTGAAAACATAAAACTTCTAATTTGGATTGTTTACATACCAAATAGAATAACAAAATAACACTCACTAATCACTTAGAACTGTAAAATAATGATTAACTTTGAATATTAAGATATATACCATCTCATGTCAACAAATCAGATTACTGTATTTTGATCGAGTCAATTAAAATTTCTAGATTTCTCGCGAGATACGATAAGCTAATTGATTACACAGCTGATCTCCCACACAGGCACACGCATCTTCTGTTATCGACAGACGACGAAATCATCATCTATTTTTCCAAGGATGAATTATCCTTTTCATGTCATTCAGGGAGTTTTCTCAGGGATGAGACCTAGTGCAATCGAATTTTGATATCATAAACCTACACTAAATTCCGAATTTCGTGAAAATCGTTAGAGCCGTTTCCGAGATCCGTTGAACATAAATAACCATATAACCAGATAGCCAGATAAAAAAATTGAAAAATATAAACAGATGTACAGAAATTGCTCGCTTAATATAATAGGATAACAGCTTATAGTCCAGTCACATGGTCGTTTTTCAGGAACCAGCCCCGAAAGAATTTTCTTTTGGGTTCTATATGTATTTTGGGTCGCTGAATTCTAATCTGAAATTTGCTGACACGCAAGAGGGCGACTTCACCCCCAAAATTTTGGACTTTTTTAAGTTTTCCATTTAATCTCGAGAATTTTGAATTTTTCGAGAAAAAGCATTCTCTATATAACATTAAAGATAATTAAATTTCCAATGAATTGAGTGGTAGCGCAGGACTACTTTTTGGATTTTTCATCTGAAGTGTTCCAAAAGATACGCAACTTTAAATGTGCGAGAAATTTGTGATATTTCCCCCATTTTCACAGTCTCGCATATGCAACGGTGCGTATCTTATGGAACACTTCAGATAAAAAAATCCAAAAATTAGTCGATGTTGTGATGAATTTTCTCCTCTTTTCACTCCCATAAATTATACTTCTGTTTCCAATACCGTTCAAAAGTTACAGCCAATTGAATGATTATCTTTATTTTATAATTTTTCTTGCGATTTTACTGTTATTAAAGAGTCTCTAAAATGAGTACAATACATGATAGAAACTTGCGATTGGTCTTAAATGAGAGAAAATTTCATGCTCTATAAGCTGAGTTGCCTTAAATTGATCTTGCATTATTGTTTATATCGAAAAACTGTCGAGACTGTGAAAATGAGAGAAATATCGTAAATTTCTTGATTTTTGAAACAAACGTATCTTACTTCACGATTATATTTTTACAAAAATCATTCACCTCCCATAAAAGAGGAGATTCTTTTCTTCAAATCAAGACCAAGTATCATTTTGAGTTACCGAGACACACAGTTTTGAATATAGAGATCGGTCATTTTCCTATGCATTGAAATATGGGCTGAAATACACTAAAGGAGGAATTTCCTATTTTTTTAACAAATTTTAGTGACATTATACATGATTTTTAAGTCAAAAGTCATAAGTGATTGTTTGATCCTGGACGTATCCTTATGTGTGCCCCCACTAAGAAATACTGAAATCTGACGAGTGATTCTCATAGAACATAACCCTCGTAAGGTGATTTCAGCCGAAATGTGTTTCTTTTTTGTTAGGAAGGCATTATAATGGTATTATAATGAAAATTTGAATTTTGGCTGTAGGACATGATTTTCTATTTTTGGGTGTGTTCCCCCTCCCACCACTACTAAATTCAAAAATACCTAAGGAATTCTGTTCAGAATTAATATTGTTAATTCACGTGATGTGTGGCTTTCTATCATTACAAGAAAAAGATCCTAGTTGTATAGGGTAGAAGTGGTAGGCTTGTATAATTTTGGAAACCCCTTAAAAAAATACCCTTTTTTTTAAAACTCCTAGCTCCGGAATCAAAAATCGTGGAGTCCTTCGCGACCACTCAATTTATTGAAAATTTTATCATGTTTTATATTTTAGAGAATGTTTTTTTTCGAAAAGTTCTCAAGATTAAATGGAAAACTTGAAAAAAGTCCGAAATTTTGTTTTTTTTGGGAGTTTTGGGGGTGAAGCCGCCCTCTGGCGTGTCAGCAAATTTCAGATTAGAATTCAGCGCCCCAAAATACATATAGAACCGTCGCGAAAAATTCTTTCGGGCTGTTTCCTGAAAAACGACTATTTGACTGGACTATTATACAAAACAGAAAAAAGTAATGAAGCATTACAATAATTACTTGATTACTGTGTGGTAAATAGGGCGTAAATTTGAAAGATTGAAATTGGCTTCATTTGATATTTTTCACAAATTTTTGACAAGAGAAGTTTTTTCTTCTGTAAAATTCACTAGAGTTTGCGATGTTGTTTATAATTGCATTCCCATTTCAGAAACATTAATATCATCATGAAACGCCTTCGAGATTAAAATAATTATTAGATTGAAATGTACATTACAATTCAACTTATCATTGTGCTTTTAAGAAAATTAAGTTGCAACAGCAAGAAAACTCAAAGGACCATTGAAAATTAATTAAGCAAAGGAAATCAGAATAATAGTGGATGTTGAAGTTATAATTTATTTTTGTCAAAGATTTACCTTCAAACTCATAGGCTTAGAATTACTAAAATACCTGCATACAAAATATTATCAGTTGTATTTTTTATGCTTTATATTGAGTTACACTTAGTAAAATATAACATTGTAAAGGTGGGAAAAAGTATTAAAATTAACTACATTAGGATAATATCTCTATTTAATACCTTGATTTTTTAGCCATGATTCAAAATTTTTACATAAAATATAAAATAATCATGCCCCCCCCCCAAAAATGTTGATGGCGCAAATTGCGCCATGCCCCCCCCCTTGTGGGCACCCCTGTGGGCTACTTTATTCAAATTAATAAAATCAATATAAAAACTTGTAGTACCATTTTATTAAAACCTTTTATAGTTTATTTAAAGCTTTTAATGTTTTAATAGAAGAATACTACAAATTTTTATATTGTTCTTTATTAATCTGATTATATTAGAAACTAATAAAATTAGTAAGTAAATTTAAATTTTAAAAGAAATGTAAATAATAATTTATGAGATTTGAATTTTGGTACAAGCAAGATGGCGTCACCATGCTAATGCCTTTCTGATCTGTAAACTTTTTCTTTCTTGCAATTCATTAAAAAAATGAAGTTTAATAATTCACAAATATTATACTATAATGAAATAATTTGATATAGTAATAGTTCAATAATTGAATGTGATAAGAATTTTACTTAATTCTCAAGTTTTGGAATGAATTGGATGCTGAAAGCTGTAAATGAACTGTGAACTAAAATTTGAACAAGAATTGCTATTAAACATATTTTATTATGTACAATTACTCAATTTTTGGTAATTATATGAGAATGGGAATATTTATGAGAATGGGAATTTGTGGAGATTGTGTATTCAAGCCACATTGTGACACTTCCTTTGTGGCAGCCATTTTGAACCAGTTGGCTTTAGACCAGTTTGCTGCACGCCGTTTGACGCATCATCACGTCTCAACTAAATACGTAATCAACCAAGGATGGTTATAGGCCTATATTCAATTCATCAAGATTCCCCTCGGTAAAGTTTTCAGTTTGTCAAGTTATTAAATAGACTCTTGCGGAGCTCGGGGTACCCGATATAGTGAGGTCCACGTTATGGCAGTGAAGAAAGATAGGAGAAAAACGTTGCCAAGTCTCTCCATTTTGCCACTGACAGCTGTAACCATAGCCACCTCTAATACAAGGCCCCGGCCTACGATATTGCAACGTCGCAGTGTAGGCCTAGAATCTAATACATGATTGGTGAAAAAGATCAGTTGGTATTTTTTAAAATCTTTTTCACCAATCATGTATTAGATTCTTGGTCTACACTGCGACGTTGCAATATCGTAGGCCGGGGCCTTGTATTAGAGGTGGCTATGCTGTTACTCAATTCATCCCATTAAATTTAATCTAATAATAATTATCATTTCCTTGATAAAATAATCAATTTAATGTCAAATTGATCAAGAAAATATATTTTTTCATAATTTGATTCAAAAATTTGCTTTTATGATTGAGATCAGATTTTTATTTTTATACAAACCTGAAATGGCGGCTAATTTAAAAAGCTGTGATACAACAATCTGAATTTCAAAACAACAGAAATTGAGTTATTTGGTAGGTATTCTATTCCAATTTCCTTTAAAAATAATAGAAAAATAGAAATTCTATTTAAAAATAAGTAATTTCAATGGATTAATTCTGAAATAACTTTTCAATATTATTTATACCGGTACGAGTAGGTATACGGGTAGGCTAACTTAAGCATAGATGGTTAGTTATCAACTCTTAAAATGTCATTTCAGGTATTTTAATTTGTGTTTCTCATACGGTAATGTTCAAAAATTATTTCATTGTTTCAAAAATACATTTTGAATCAATTATACGAGTTGTGTACTCCAGTATTTTGATAGAATGAAGAAAAAAATGGCGGCTGAGAATATGGTTTGTTCAGTTTTGTACAGTCACTGTCAAAAGTAATTATAAAATATTCTGGCATATAGACAACATTGTAAAGCGAGAGAGAGGTAGTGCTATCTGTTTTGTTGTATGATAGAAAAGCACAGCAACAGTATTGTCAATCATACACTGCAATAATTATAATGTGGACCTCACTATAGTCTGGAATATTAGATTTTTTCAACTCTATCCTACCATTCTCGAATATTTATTGTACAAATCTAGATTTAAGAAATGAAAAACTTTGTTAGATATTACTTTTTTCATTCATCACCTAGTTAATAATATTGTGTAGAATGATTAATTTCAAGCCAATTGAAAGAATAACGAAAACTCCAAGTACCCTTTTCCTAAAATTGTTTATCTATGATAAGAGTACCCCTAAAGAAAAAATGATAATTCACAAGCAATTTTTTGTTAAATAAATCTGATTACAGTCAACTACTGTTTATTAATAATGTTTTGTTGGGGTGATAGTGTATGAGAATGGAACAGTATGGGAGACTAGCAGTGTCACATAACATCACAGAAAACAAATACTATCAATATCAGACAAAAACGTTCCCTTAGTCGGTCCCGGCTGAAGTATGACAGTCATAAGGCCCATTGACGGCTCAAATTATATATTCAGGCGAGGTGAGACCTTCCCGCAAGGCACTCCCCAACAACAAAACCATACGAATTTACTTTTTACTATTGCAAAATCATAAAAAGTCCTTCTTTGTCTTCAACCTGGCCAATAATACCTGTTTTTCACAGTTACTATACATACCGTAGCTCTATAGTGAGGTCCACGTTATAATGGCAGTGTTCAAATAGCAATGGTATTGCTATCGTTGTTTATCATTCAACAAAGCGGAAAGTGCTATCTCTTTCTCACTTTGCTCTGTTGCTAGATCGTCTTTTAATCCTCAGACCAGGAGATTCTCAGGCTCCACTCATGTGATGACTATCAGTCCACTACGTGTGACTGTGGGGTATTGCAGCGAGTGGAGCAGTACAGGTACCTTGGCATTCTGATTGACCACAAATTAAGCTGGGCTCCACAAGCTATTTCACTGAAGCAGCGAGTGCGCAAAATGATATATGCCTTCAGACAGCTAAGAGAGGTCCTCCCTTTACATCAACTGCGGGTGGCATACTACGCATATATCCAGTCAGTTCTTATGTATGGTGTCATAGCTTGGGGTGGAGCCTCCTCGTTTGCCTTGGAGCCGGTGGCGGTGGCACAGCGAGCAGTCATCAAGACATGTCTCAGGCGAGACAATCGCTACCCATCTTATCTTGTTTACCAAGAGTTTCAAGTTTTTAATATTAGACAGCTTTACATACGTGTTTTAATGAATTACATATACTACAACAAACACTTCATTTTCAATAATTTAGCTCATAATCATAATACAAGAAATCTAATTAACTTTGGTATTGCTCATCCCCGACTCCTACATAACTGCTTTAAAAATAATAGTAAATACATATGTCATATATTATATAGAAACGTTCCCAATCATTTAAAACAGTCTGAAAATTACAGTATTAACACCTACAAGCAACATTTGAGTAGATGGTTATTAGAAATTTACAGGGATGCTGCAGAGCAACTGATTCAATCCGCCTTCTTATTCAGAACTTAGTGAATTTGCCATTTATAATGATTAAGTATAGCCTTTAAGCTACTATTTATATATTTGTCTATATATACTTATTACCAGTATGGAATTTCATTGTGTGCAATTCATATTCTCGATTTGCTGATGAATGTTAGTTGATTCAATTGAAATAGTTTTAATTATATGTACAACATGAGAACATAATGTCAATCAACTTGAAAGAACTCACTCTCCACTCACAGACTCAAGTCTTTGTGGAGAGTATTCACTGTTAAATGTGTTAATGAATTTCATGAATTTGTATTATGTTTTGTGAATAAAAAGTTATTTGATTTGAATAATGTAGAGTTAACAATCAATTAGCAAAATATTTCATCTTAATATTATGGAAATTCATTATGAAATAATTGGAAAATATATTTGTTTATTGAATGTATAAGACTAAGAAAATGTCAAAAACCACAGATTTATTGATACTTAGAAAGACCAAAACCGTCTTTCTAAGTATCAATAAATCTGTGGTTCTTGACAATTTGTTAGTCTTATACATTCAATATGAATAATTACCACAATATCAACTTCTCAACTACACAAAAAGTATAATTGTTTATTTTAAACGAGAATGAACAGTTCATATTACATCAATAAACCTGTATCAGCTATAGAAGGAATTGACAAGACAGATGATCGGCAACGTTGTTCTGCTATCTTTCTCCACTGCCATTATAACGTGGACCTCACTATAGTAAACTTCAACCTTTGCTCTCGAAAACCTCCTCTGATAATCTTTGACAAAAGAGGGAGATAAGAATGACAGAATGCAACCGCATCGCATGATGTTTCAATTCAAACTGCTCTGCAAAGAAAAAATAGAAACAATAATTTGTGATCATTCCGCGTGTCTAAATCATCAGTATATTTCCTCAGTTTTCTACTCTATTATTCATATAATTGGGTGGTAAGATTGTCCTGTTGTCCATAATTTCGAACACTATTAATGTCTTGAAATGTCCCACACTTTCTTGTATATCATGTTGTTTTCCTTGTCAATCATGCACATTTTCTAAGATGATCGTCAAGACATACCATACTTTAGTCAAGAACCGATAATTACACCCTAAGTATACCTTAAAACAACCGATCTTTTTCAGAACAGCAATCTTCTCCCCAATCTATAATTATGATTGTCAATAATTTCTGTTTTTTGCACGAAAGGAAATCCAGAGACTCTAATTCCTTTCTTGAGTTTTAAAGAGGTGACACCTCAGTTGACGGATTTTCAACTTGGTGACTGTTCCTTTTTTGATAGGAAAGTATTTTATTGGAGAATTTCATTATTTGGTAAAGATGGGTATGAATAGGCCTAGTTTTCTACGTCATTGTTCTAATGATGCCCACGTGACGTGAGTATGTGAATCGTACATGTATGATGAAGTAGTCTCATTTAAAATAATATTTCAGAATGGGGTGTGGCTTTTTGAAAACATATAAATGAGACAAAACTCTCTCTCCTCAGTTACAAAAATATTGATCGATACAAAAGTATTAAAATCTTAAAGTTGATACAAATTCCAGCGAGAAATCAGCGTTACTATTGATAATCAATGCTACAATATTAAAATAGATGAATCTTGACTTGAAACTCAATCTACTCTGATTCCAGTCACAGCTTCCTTTGTGTCATAATTTCTCAGTTACAAAATAGTGTTTGATATAAAAATATTAAAATCTTGAAGTTGATAGAAATTCCAGTGAGAAATCAGTGTTTCTATTGATAAACAATGATACGATATTAAAATAGATGAATCTTGACTTGAAACTCAATCTACTCTGATTCCAGTCACAGCTTCCATTGTGTCATCATTTAATATCTCAATTCTATTGATTCAATACAGTGAAAACAATGCAGATGGAAATAAGTCTTCGGAGTGATTTTCAGCATTTCATTGGGATTTTTGTTTGATAATAATTATGAAAACAATACCTTATTTTCGAGCCTATGAATAGCAGGCTGAGAACTGGAAACAAAGGACAAAGTTGACAGTGTTTTATTTTTTAGAAAGCAGACATGGAGAGCACATCATTTTTCAAGGACTTGGTGAACTTTGTAACAAGTGTGAAGCAACACACTTCAATACCGTTCTACCTGATAATTTCAATTGTGACAATTGTGTTGGGTGGTGTGTTCACAGCGATTCCAGCAGTGGAAAATGCTGACATTGCAATGCAGTCTCTTGGAACTGGCATGTCCTGCGTTCTGTTGTACCTATGTGCTTTAGAAAACTATTTTGAGCCTGATAAAATCAGAAAACTGATAGATTTGATTGAGGAGGATTTTTACGTCAGCAGGGATGATTTCATAGACAGGGGAGGAACTTGGCTAGAAATTGATGCTCTCCATGAACGTTACCTCTCGAGTACCACTTTCACAAGCAAGTGCATCAAACTGGTATTGACGTGTTTGTTTTTTGGTTTTTTCTTTAGAAATATCCTGTACTCATGGTTTCGAGTTCCAGTTTACCCGGGAGAACTTCCTGAATCGTTTTCGATGATTCCGTTCTTATACTACATCCCACCAGAATTCGATCAGCTCATTTTCTTAATATACTGCTACATACTGGAAATTTTTTTTTGTAGCATTACTTTTATTGAGTCAAACATGATAGTTATCGTTTCATTTCTCTCCATTGCTAAGGTGTTGGTTGAATTTGAAACAATCTATATACTGATCGATGATTTCAGCAAGGAATTCAATGAAATTAATGAGAGTGAAGACTTTGAATGGATGCTTCAGATGAAGACAGACATGGCAAGAATAGTGAGATGCCATCAACGCATTATAAGGTTACTTAAATTCAGAATTTAAATCCATCGGCAAGTGATGTTGAAATAAAAAAACTTGAATGTGTTGCATTTACTAATCATGAGTATTTTTACTTATTCATGTGTGGACGTGGCGAATTCAAGCATGAATAATCGATAAGAATAAATATATAGTCCGGGCGCAAAATGTCATTCCGTGGTCATTTTTGAGTAACAGCCGTGGAAGATGTTTCAATTTCTTCGTTAGGTCTAGCATAATGAGGATCGTGATGATGAGGGCAAACACCTCGGAAACAAGATAGCCGCCAAAATTTTCAGGGTTTTGCCATATCGCTTGTATTTCAATAACCGTTCAAGATATTCAACCGTTTTTTAGACAAAAATATTTGAAAAATCTTCCTCTACAATTTTTGTCTCAAAAAATATTCCTCTAAAACGCAAATTGTTTCAGTTATAACAATCAAAAACCCCAAAAAACCTTTTTCCTTACTTTGTTAAAATTTCACTCCATTATAACATTCTTTGTGCAAGAGATGCAGAGAAATTTAAAATCTATGAAATTTAGAGCGTTTTTTCAACTTTGGAACGATATATCTTCATGCGCTGAACGTCAGAAAATGAGTTCTCCAGCACCTTCCAAAGAAAACCCTGCATGATTTCTGGTGCGTTTTTCCATACGCATGAGGTAACAAGCTAGAACTTGTAACGTTATTTTTGCCGTCACATGTGCCCTGCTTGGCCGCAGTCGGCAAAGATTTTTGAATAAATTGATATTTTTGTGACTCTTGAAAGAAAAATACCACCATTTTTTTACCAGCTCTTCTAGGAGCTCAAATAATTCTCTGCCTTCGATGGCTGCAAACGTCGGCCGCTTTAACAGTTCACAGTTCTCATGACTGATTTGGTTGACTCCACAAATATAGATGCAGGAGAGGTAGATAGATACAAGGGCTCTGATTTTAGTACTAGACAATATGGTATCGTCACCAATGCCACTCGCCACCATCTGACAAAGGGGTCAGCAATGTAAGATGATACAGAGCGGAATTAAAGGCGATACTCTATCAGAATACCTTATAAATTCTATTAATCCATATTGCTGCTGCAACTTAATACTATGACCCTTGAGTTTTTCAAATCGAATGCAATGGTCCTAAATAATTTAAATAAATCTTGGGAACGTATTATTTCCAAAGATTTAATAATCAATGCTGTATATCGCTGATTGATACAACTTATTCGGTGAAGAATATAGTTGGTTGATAATTTAAATAATAGGTCAATACTGGTAATAGAATAAACTATAACAAGATTGGTCATGCATGAATATAGGATCATAAATAGAGGGTACACCATTCAACAAATAAAATATATAATCACATGAAAATATCAACAAGCAATAATAAAAAATAATAGAGCAACAAATATAAAAATAATATGAGAAAATATTTATAGTTAAAAATATCACAGATAGCTACTAAAGATTTTACCTTGCTTCTTTAATCAGCATATATTCTTCCAACTTATATGGCTCAGTTGTCGACTTGCTGTTGCTTGTCAAATAAAACTTATAAATCTTACGTCCAAATATATATGAAAAATATAAATATTAAAATATATCTCAGGGCTTGGGTTCGGTCTCTGGTGGAAATCAGATAAATCAATTCATCCTATGAACATGAGCTTCATAAAAATTCCAATAAATTACTGATAAAAAAGATATATGAGTGAGCATATAATTACAATAAATCAAATATTAATAAATATTCCCTCTGTGTATATTTAACAGTTAATCTCATAAATGTTTCTTAAAAAATATCACTTTACGTTTTAATACTTGCGCAAGTTTTGATATTATTTTTAATATTTGAATAACCTTTCGATGAGCACTGAGGGCCCTCCTTAATAGCTTTTCAAATAAACTCATTTGTCGATTTTTCACAATTATGATGGCAATCCGGATTCGTTTTGATGTCCTAGGCCTTTTCTGGTGGGCTGCTATCGTCTTCTTCAATGGAAATATTTAAATTTAATGACTCATGTCATAATATGACCTCACTGAGTCTCATGGAATTTAATTTTTAATTATTCAAACAACTTTATCTTTTAATGCAGAATTTATTCAAAAAGGAATCTAGTCTTGTGCTCTCTAAATTGGTGCATGTCCCTAGTGACCTCTGGTAAGCAATTGTTTGGACCTACCCTTTTTCTTTTTCACAACCACACTTCTGTATTTTCAATTTGCATAAAATTTAAATATCCACTCTCATTGGTGGCCTCACTAGCCTCACTACTACACAATGATGTAATTCAAAGTTGTCAAAAATGGTCCATACTAAACTGCTATGCTACAACCTGAAGAGCGAATATTTTTGTCTCAAATATTTATTTTATATTTGTTGCATAAATCTGGGTACTGCGTGGTTTACAAATTCCTATCGTTAATAAAATAAATAAGGTGTATTTTGAATCAACTCGCTTTTACTGTATTTTGATTGGCGTATTCTAAAATTACAAATGTATTCATGCGCTGAGTAAAGGTACATCCCATTTCCTTAATATTTCTATTTATTTTATATATTTCGTTCATGCTCATATGATATAATACATATTTTTGTATTTTCTAAAACACTTTTTCTTCTACATTGACATTCCATGCTTGATTACTAACCCTCTGATCATAGTTTAAGCGAATGCTATTTGTATGCAACTAAATTTCCCACAAGGTGTCTGGCTAATTCTCAATTTATACAGCTCGACCAATTATTTAGGTGGCCGACTAGTAAGTACCAAAGAACCCAACCTTAAAAATTATCATTTCATATTATTAAATAAATAGCAATAATATTTTCCTTTTCATTTGGCTGTTCAAAACTGTATCCTGGGTAACCCTCATTATCTAATCTTGAGTTTGTTGACATCTTATCTAGCGATAGCAATACAGCTGTTTGATTGAGACCTATAAATTCTTTCCATTCAATGATTTCGATAACTATTGAAAATATTTACTATTAAAACACTCCTTAATCTGAATTCAAAATATTTTTAGAATCAACAATGTTTATAATACAAATTCTACCTCTTACACATAAACATAACCTAAAAATACCCACCGAAAACATTTTCATAACTTTTACTACAATTTGCAGACTCTTTCTGCATATGCCCGCTATTTCTCATCACTATAATAACATTTTCCTCCTTACAAACATAAAAATAGCATAAATATATCATCCAAATTTCACTTCTCTTCTCCCCTACATTAATACAACATTTCCAAATCTGCTGCTCGGCAATGATACCAACTCTGAGGAAGTCTCACAAAATCAACATCTGGTTTCTCAATACCATAAACTTCTTTCAAATATATTCAGGTAACGTTGCTGGGCTCATACATTGTTTATAATTTTTAGGTCTCACTTATTCTAATGACATTTTCTAACTCGAGGTAACTAGATTTGCTTGAAGGCTTTGATAACTACATATAATAATAATAATAAATATAAAACATCTAAATAAATTTTTATCTAATTATTAATTGAATACACAGATTATCATAATCACAAAAAATTATATATATATATTCAAAATCTTTGCTCTACTGACTGTGGCCAAGCAGGGCACACGTTATAGTAAAAATAATGTTACAAGTTATTTTTACCATAGTAAATGTTGATGGAATTGGATAAATGTTTCAGATATAGTGATATGATTATTTTGGAGCTTCTACATAACTGAATTGATCCGATATCCTCGACATTATTAGAATTACAGACGATTTCTTGAAAATCAACATTATTTTGGCGCCATCTTGCTTTTTCATGATGACAAACATTTTTGAGATAATCTATTTGAATAAACATTTTCTATCATCTATAATCTCTTTCTACACATCATTATGAAGAGATTGATACCATTCCCAAGTCCGTACCTTCAAGGAATCATGAGTTACACGGTTTTCTAATTGTTGGGATTAGCATTTATTGATGGAAAAAGCGTGTTTTCCACTGCAAACAGTACTTTTTACTCTTTCTCCGATGACGCTCCAGCCGTAAAATATGGACTTACAGCCTCCTACCAGTAGTCATTTTGAAGCTTTGGAAATATTCTATAACACTGTGCCCATAATACTAGTGTGTGTCTACTTCGAATACATATACAGAATGGAAAGTGAAATATTGTCCCTGAAAAATGTATGTTTCAAGCTTTTGAAGTTGAATAAATAATGGGAAGTGTGATCGAAATGAGATGATTCTCTTGAACATCATTGTTTGGTTAATTCTAAACACTTTGGTGGTAAAATCAATCCAAAATCTCTCACAATAACTGAATAATAAGTGTTATAAAAATTTCTGTCAATAATTACCGTCATCTTGTATTTTTCAATGATGTCGAATATTTTCGTTGTTTCCATCATCAATATTCTTATTCGTCTTGTTGTAAGAGAGAGATTGAGACCATTTGCAAGTCTCTATTTTAAAGTAATCATGGAAAAATCGATTTTATAGTTTGTTAGAATATAATTTCTGATATTTCTGATAAAATCATGAAATGAAAGGAAATTGATAGGTCTCGAGCAAGCAGCTGTATTTTTATCAACAGATACGATGTCAATAAACTCTGGATTAGATAATAACGGCTCTCCAGGCTACAGTTTTGGACAGCCAAATTTAAATGAAAGTATTATTGCTATCTATTTAATAATGTAAAATATATAATATTTGAGGTTAGGTTTTTGGTACTTACTAGTCAGCGACCTAAATAATCGGTCAAGCCATATAATTTGAGAATTAGCCAGACACCTTGTGGGAAATTTAGTTGCATACAAATAGCATTCGCTTAAACTATGATCAGATGGTTAGTAATCAAGCATGGAATGTCAATGTAGAAGAAAAAGCGTTTTAGAAAATACAAAAATATTTATTATATCATACGAGCATGAACAAAATATATAAAATAAATAAAAATATTAAGGAAATGGGATGTACCTTTACTCAGCGCATGAATACATTTGTAATTTTAGAATACGCCAATCAAAATACAGTAAAAGCGAGTTGATTCAAAATATACATTATTTATTTTATTAACGATATGAGTTTGTAAACTATACAGTACTCAGACTTATGTAACAGATACAAACTGAATAGTTGAAACAAAAATACTCACTCTTTATGATGTAACCTAGCAGATTTGCATGGATTATATTGAATCATATTATTGCGTAGTAGTGAGGCTAGGGATAGCACCAATGAGAGTGGATATTTGAATCATTTGCAAATTCAAATATATGGAAATATGGTCATGAATAGAATAGGGGTAGGTCTAAGTCACTTGCTTGCTAGAGGTCACCTGGAACAGCCACCAATTTATAGAGCACAAGATCACTTTTTAATATTTGCACATTTCAGTATCTAAAGTTCAAATTTATAAATTAATTGTATCAGACTCAGTGAAGTTGCATTGAAGTTGCATTATAACAGGAGTCATTGATCGAGAAATCCCCTAGAAGGAAACGACAGCAGCCCACCAGGAAGGCCTAGGACATTGAAACTAGGATATTTTTTGGCCTAGGATATTTTTTGATATATATTTATTCTCATATTATTTTTATATTTGTTGCTCTATATTTTTTTATTTATTGCTCATTGAATTTATAATGTAATTATATGTTATGTTCACTGAATGGTGTGCCTTTCATTTATTATCCTATCTCCATGCATGACCAATCTTGTTATATTCTATTTTATTATTATTATTGAAATTATCAATCAACTAATTGTATTCTTCACAAAATAAGTTGGATCAATCAGCGATATACAGCAGTGATTGTTAAATCTTTGGAAATAATACATTCCCGAGATTTATGTAAATTATCCAGTACCAACACATCTGATTTAAAGAAACTCAAAGGTCATAGTATTAAGTTGCAGCAATATAAATTAATAGAATTTATAAGGTATTCTGATAGAGTATTGCCTTTGATTCCGCTCGGTATCGTTTTTCATTGTTGACCACTTTGGCGAATGGTGGCGGGTGGCATTAGTGGCGATGCCGCATTGTCTAGTACGGTAATCAGAGCCCTTATATCTGTCTACCTTTACTGCATATATATTTGTGGAGTACACCAAATCAGTCACAAAAACTGTGAACTGTTAAAGTGGCCGACGTTTGCAGCCAGCGAAAGCACAGAGTTGTTTGAGCTCCTAGGAGAGCTGGTAAGAAATTGGTATTATTGCTCTTTCAGGAATCACAAAAAATTATATATATTCAAAATCTTTGCTCTACCGACTGCGGCCAAGCAGGGCACACGTTATAGAAAAAATAACGTTACAAACTTCAAACTCTTGAAATCAGATTTTTGGCCGCCATCTTGGATTTTTCTATGATGACAAACATTTTTGAGATTGCCGTCATAGATAATCTATTTCCACACATCTTTACGAAGAGATTGATAACAGTTTCAGGTCAGTATCTTCAAGGGGTAATGAATTACATGGATTTCTAATTGTTCAGTGTAATAGAGACCATTGAAGAGCTAGAATAATGGCTTTTATTGACTTAAATAAACTGAGATAAAATAACAAACTTTCTGATGATTTAGAATAATTCAAACAACTGATTTTTGACATATGATTATCATATCATTCTTCCCTCCCAGTAGTGGAACCTACCGCCTACTAGCATTCCACCTGTCCATAACCTTGAGGGTTGTAAGGTGTTGTGGAACTAGCTACACCCTTGGACATTAAGTAATCTTTGACATCTTTTGATAGAAAACTGGTCCCTCTATCAGTGTGTATGTATGAAGGGTAGCCGTATGTGGTGAACAAGTCATTGAGATTTTGAATTACTGTTTCTGATGACATATCTCGACAGGGATAGGCAAAGGGAAATCTCGATTATTCATCCACAATAGTGAGGATGTACTTGTTTCTAGTTGATGATGGCAGGGGTCCTTTGAAGTCAATGTTGATCCTTTCAAAAGGCCGAGTTGCTTTTATCAATTTTCCTTTGAAACTGTTGAATCTTGGCTTCAGCTCTGAGCAGATCTTGCATTCCATGCAGACATCTCTGATGTCATCTACCGAGTATGGAAGGTTATGAGCTTTAGTCCAGTGAAAAAATCGTGTGATGCCGGAGTGGCAGAGGTCTTGATGATATTTTATCAAGTCTTGTTTTGATGTGATACATCCCATTATCACACATGCTCGAGAAAGAGCGTCAGCAGTTATGTTCTCTTTTCCAGGTCGGTAAATGATCTCATAGGTGTATTGAGATAGCTCAAGGTGCCACCTCATGATTTTTTCGTTCTTCACCTTGCCTCTTGCCGCGCTATTGAACATGAATGAAACAGATTTTTGATCAGTAATAAGTTGAAAGAAACGACCAGATAAGTAATGACGCCACTTTCTAATAGATTCTACAATGGCATATGCCTCTTTTCCAACTGATGAGTGTCGTTTTTCACTTTCGTTTAGCATTCGTGAAAAGTATGCAACAGGACGTTCATTGTAAGATAGTGTTGCTGCTATGCAGAAATCTGAGGCATCAGTCTCTACAGTGAGAATGCCTCCTTCATCCTTCCACACGTATTACAGCTGCAGCTCCCTCTTTTTTTAGATCTTCAAAAGCTGCAAGGGCCTTTCCTTGAAGAGGGAAGAGTGTGCCAAGGTGTGCCAAGGCATCAATTTTACTTGAAACATTTTGTATCTATCGAGAGTAATATGCGAAGAGGCCCACAGTTCTCTGAAGAGTTTTGGGATTAGGAGGTGGGGGCATATTAAGTAGAGGCTCAAGGCGTTCGGGATCTGGACGTAATGATTTGTTTCCAACTAAAAATCCTAGGAAACGTATCTCCTTTTAACAGAATTTACTCTTCTCCTTGTTTATAGTAAGTGAGTTATTTGAAGCTGATGCAAGAAACCGTTCAAGATTAGAGTCATGTCATGTTCTTCTTTTGAATTTCCACAAATTTTGACGTCATCTAAATAAGCATAGGTATCAAATAATTTCTCTTTTTTGATGAGTGAATCAATTACTCTTTGAAAAGCTGAAACACCATTAGTGACACCAAAAGGAATACGACAGAACTGATAAAGTTTCCCACATGCTTCAAATCCTGTGTATTGCCTTTCTTCAAGTAAGATTGGTACTTGGTGATATGCGGATTTCAGATCTACAGTACTATACCAGGAATACTGAGCTACTTTGCGAACTAAATCTTCCATATTTGGAATGGGATAGGCGTCCAATTCAGTGAATTTGTTTATAGTTCTAGAATAATCTATAACCATCCTTTTTTCGGTTATCGGGTTTAACAACAAATGCTTGTGCACGCCAAGGTGTGTGGCTTTCTTCTATGATGTCATCTTTCAGTAATTGTTGAATTTCATTGGAAATAAAATCTTCATCATCTTTTGATAATTTGCGAGATTTGGTTGTAATTGGTTGACAATTGGGTTTTAGATGTTGAAAAAGGGAGCAAGGAGGAATTTTTGCTTGAGTTATTCCGCAAATAGTAAGAGGTGGCTTATTACCTCCAAATGGTATTTCTATACTGGGGAAATTGTTCATAAATTTGTGCTCAAGAATAATATTTTCACAGAGGTCTTGCATAAGCATTAAGGTTGTGTTTGTGTAACTTTCTCCCTGAGCTGGAAAATTCACGTTAACTTTGCCTCGGATTTGTGGTGTGAAGCGTTTTGAGCCTAAAGTTACTTTTCCTATCTCTGGTATAACTTCTAAATTCAGTTTCTTTGCATAGGTATCGTCAATAAAGTTGCCAGTTGCTCCAGTATCGATCAGTGCTTGACTTTCAGTTCCGTTTATGGTAATAGGAATAATAACCTTTGAAAGACATTTTTTCGGCTTGCACTGAAGGTGTTAGTGATATCGAATTACTAAACTCTTTTTTTCCTAATACGGAAGATTTTGAGTTACATATCCGAGCAAAGTGTCCCTTCTTACCACACTTCTTGTTACTTACTTACTTACTTTACTTTACTTTAGTTGGCTCTACAGTCCTGGGTGGACCTTGGCCTCCTCAACACAATGCCTCCAATCGTCTCTTCTCTGGGATCTTTGCCAGTTGTTGGATACGCCCAGCACATGCAGATCACCTATCACATCATTTATCCATCTCGTTCTCGGTCTTCCTCTCTTTCTCATCCCCATCATTCGTCCATCCAGCAGTCTAAGTTGGGTCCTTTCCATATTCATTCTCACCACATGTCCAAGCCATTCCATCCTTCTTGCCTTAATAAATCTTACAATATTTCCTTCCCCTATAGCCTCATCGATTTCGCTGTTATGTCTGGTTCTCCAAACCCCTCCATCACATAGTGGTCCCCAGATCCTTCGATACATCTTTCTCTCGAATGACTTCAGTGCTCTTTCATCCCTGCTCAGCAATGTCCATGTCTCTGCTCCATATGTCACAACCGGTCGGACTAACGTCTTGTACATTTTCACTCTCTTCACACTTTCATTTTCACACTTCTTGTAGAGTTCGTTTTTAGCTGGGCAAAATAGTCGAGAATGTTTTTTGTTGCCACAAAAGAAGCATGCTTGTCCACTTATACTAACAGCTGATAATGAGGAGTCTGAAGTGTCTTTTTGATTAGGAATTAGATTTGATGCATTTTCTGTATCTTTGCAAGCATTAAGCTCAAATGGAGGATTAGATTTATTGTAGCATTGTGATTGATATTTTGCAGACTCAAAAGCTCTTGCACGATTAAGAGTTTCATGCAAATACATATCTGGGCTTTCTAAAATTCGTTGGCGGATTTCGGATG
>NW_024090272.1:52500-63059 GCF_014356525.2 Nilaparvata lugens
AACGTTTTTTGGGCTTTTGAAGGTTATAACTGAAAAAATTTGCGTTCTAGTGGAATATTTTAGAGAACAAATTTGTAGAGGAAGATTTTAAAAATATTTTCGTCTGAAAAAATGGTTGAATAATCTTGAACGGTTATTAAAATACAAGCGATATAGCAAAACCCTGAAAATTTTGGCGGCCATCTTGTTTCCGAGGTGTTTGCCTGTGATTTCGACTTATCATCATCACGATCCTTATTATGCTAGACCTAACGAAGAAATTGAGACATCTTCCACGGCTGTTACCCAAAAATGACCACGTAGTGCCTTATTCATGACATTTGCGCCCGGACTAATAAATAAATTCTACAAACTACAAAAAAAAACATTGATAGTATTGTATTCATGTTATTTTTCAACAATCGTCTCATCCAAATGTATCCTTTAGGGCCGGTTTCCGAGCTCGGGATTTAGCTAAGTTCTAGACTTTAAACAGCTGGAGTCAGACAATTGGCTTCTGAAAAGGGGCGTAGCCGCAGTTTTATGATAATCTTTATTATCATTGGAATGTTTATATATCCTATTATATTAAGCGAGCAATTTCTGTATATCTGTTTATGTTTTTATATCTGGTTATTTATGTTCAACGGATCTCGAAAACTGCTCTAAAGATTTTCATGAAATTTGGAACATATTAGGTTTATGATATAAAAATTCGATTGCACTAGGTTGCATCCCTGGGAAAACTCGCTGAAGGACATAAAAAAGGATAACAATTGTTCATCCTTGGAAAAACAGATGATAATTTCGTCGTCTGTCGATAACAGAAGAAGTGAGTGTCTGTGTGGGAGAGAGACAGAATTATTTCCAGCTGTGTAATCAATCAGCGAGAAATTTTATCTAGCTGAACAATTCAATCGACTTGATCAACATAATCTGATTTGTTGACATGATAATCCTAAACTAGAGTATATCATAATATATTTTCAAAGTTGATCATTATTTGACAATTTTAAGTGATCATAGTGAGTGTTATTTTGTTATTCAATTTGGTTTGTAAATAATCTAAATTAGAATTTTTTTGTTTTCAAATGTTTGAACTGAAAATTGAACCTGAATTTAAGTGTATGGAACATAACCTACTTTCTGGACTATTTATAGTGTATAAATTAAAATTCGGGGAAGAAACAGCTGTGCGTGTTAGTCCTTCCCCAATCTTTTTAAAGAATTGTGTTGGGTTTATCAAAAGTCAATAAATAAATAACGAGCGAAGCTCGGTGCCCCGATATCTAAAATGAATGTTTATATTATGTTCTTATAATTGAAAAAGTTTTCCTTTGACGAAATGAAACATTCCTAAATAATTCAAAATAGCTGAAACTTTACACCATTTTCTCTTTATTTTCTTTTGTGTTCAATTTTATAGTTTTTCGAAATTTGATTTAAACATGGACTGCGACTATGCCCCGTTTCGGATAGCCGATTTTCTGACTCCAGCTGTTTAAATTCTGTTGCATTTCAAGGATAATATGAAAGTAAAAGGAATTTCCTCGATTCACTGATATATATATATATATATATATATATATATATATATATATATATATATATATAGTATCATCTACTCTGAAGATAGGATTAATCAGACTATAGGATTATTCACAATCAATCAGCTGACAAGTGGATTATTCATTGCATGCATTACACAGATGTCTGGAAAAGCCGGTGAACAGGTGACACCAGATACTTGTGGATTAGAAAACTGTGTGAGGTCTACTGTTCACAAAACTACTATAGTGCGCACCCATTAGTAGAGCCCCGCACACACACAGCGATTCTTGTTCGTATGGTATTTTGCCGTCCTTATAAATACTATTAGATTGAACAGATGACTTCAAACCGATGATATTTGTCAAGTTCCATTTAATCTGATAGAATTTATAAAGACGGCAAAATACGGTATGAAAAAAAAATCGATGTGTGTGAGCGGGGTTTTAGGCTGTACATTGGATTGATAGAAAACATTGATCTTTAATGAAGTCCACGTTATCATAGCAGTGGAGAAAGATAGGAGAACAATGTTGCCGATCCTCTGTCTAGTCAATGCCTTCTATAGACGGTAGCTGATACAGGTTTATTGATGTAACATATTTGTTCATTCTCATTTAAAATAATCAATTATATTTATTAAGCAAGAAATTATATTTTTCAATTATATTATATTTGGAGAAAGAAATTATAATTATTTGGTGACGTCGCAGAGACTAGAGTCAACTGGTCTGAGTGTCACCATTTGGAAACACTAGAGTCCAGTCTCTTATCGACCTGAGTCGCGTAAGTGTCAGTTGAGCCTAACTGTTTATTCTAGTTTGAAATAATCAATTACATTTTATTAAGCAAGAAATTATTTTTTTTATAATTATTTCATAATGAATTTTTCATAATTAAGATGGAATATTTTGTTAATTAATGAATAATTCTACATTGTTAAAAGACGATCTGCAAACAGAGCAAAGCGAGAAAGAGATAGCGCTATCTGCTTTGTTGAATGATAGACAAGGATAGCAATACCATTGCTAATCAAACACTGTCATTATAACGTGGACCTCACTAATCCTATACTATTAAACGAGCAATTACTGTTTATATGTTTAGATGTTTGGATGTTTTGACGTTTGGATGTTTAGATGTTTAGATGTTTGAATGTTTTGATGTTTATATGTTTGTATTTCACCGGATCTCGAAAACGGTCTAACGATTCTCACGAAATTCAGAACATAGTAGGTTTATAATATAAAAATTCGATTGCACTAGGTCTCATCCCTGAGAAAACTCGCTGAAGGACATCAAAAGGATGATTATTATTCATCCTTGGAAAAACAGCTGATAATAATTATTTCGTCGTCTGTTGATGATGGAAGTGAATGAGCGAGTTCATGTGTGTGGGACTGTGTCAAAATTAAGACTCTGCTGTTGAAATTTTGTGATCATTCAATCAGGTACTTAGTGCCGGTTGCAAAAAAGCCGGGTTATTTTCGATCCTGATTAATTCCAGAAGATCCATCTTTTTGAAATGGTCTCTGATTTGGTTAACGTGAAATTAATCAGGATTAAAATTTAAACGGATTTTGTGCAACCGGGCCTTTGTGAGAGAAATTTTTGCATTCCTCTGGGAATTAATCTCAATTAACTGTGATTAGATGGAAAATTTCTGTATGAACTATGAATGTTATTATAATTTCTTCTTTCGTAATAAATTTTTCATGCGTTTGTACTCCAGAGCGAAGCTTGGTCCCCGATATTATATTATTGTAGGAACGTTATTTCTAATTCATGGAGGTGCATAATAAGTTAATATTATCATCATCATAATAGTTTTCATCATAACTCATATGGTGAATTATTATTAATCTAATTCAGTTTTTCAGGAACCTCAGGACTTGTGCCGATAATTCCCAGTTTTTGATTTGTTGTATACAACTCATTATAATAGCACCCTCCTGCGTGGAAGCATTTTTTATTCTCACGGTAAGAATCCAAATTATAAAACACAAATCAATTCACTCTATAATATAATGACAATTATGTTGACCAGGATAAAGGATAGTATAATAGCTATCCTTGTATACTATACTATATACTAACCTTGGGCCAGGATAGCCGAAACTACTAAGGCATAACACTCTTCAGTCTGCTGGCGCTACGTGGTCGTGGGTTCGAAACCTGCCGGAAGGCATAGACTTTTTATCATCTCGTCAAATCACCCTCGCACTTTCTATTCATTATCCACGCATAAGCTGAAAGCTCATGTGGGAATCATTCAAAATGGAACACCAATATGATGATACTGTGTGGCATCAAATGCAAGATTGAATAAATTGTTCTAAAATTGCTTGAACAATTTAGACTGGGTTTTCTAATCTATAGTAAGTTGTCGGTGCAATGCAATTATATTTACAATACAATCATATCTATGAAGTGATAAACATAACCTATTTTTGGTCAATTTCTATCCAAATTTGGGAAAGGAACAGTTTTGGGCTTCAAGCCTGTTGTTCCTCCCCCAATCATTCATAGTTGAGAATTATATTGTGTCTATCAATGAATGAATAAAAAAATCTGGTGTGGCGCACTCACACAACTTTCCTTGCCGTTATGAAAATTGATCAACTGACGCTAGTGCATTCCTAAATAATCCAAAATAGCTGAAACTTTACATTATTCTCTATTCATTTTATTTTGTGTTCAGTTTTCTAGTTTTTCGAGATTTAATTCAAACGTGACTTTGACAATGACTACGACTACGCCCCGTTTCGGAAAGCCAATTTTCTGACTCAGCTGTTTTGAGTCTAGAACTTGACTGAATCCCGAGCTCGGAAACTATATATAAATAATTCAAATCGACTGAACAATGTATTTTCTTTGTTTTTCCAGGCGACAGAGTTGAGAAAAGCTGTCCTTTCTGTTATGATGTTTTTCTTCAGCAATCTGGTTTTATTTATAAACTATCATAATGGACAACGAATCTTTAACCAGGTAAAGTAATGAATATTACTAGATTCACGTTATAAATTCCCTGCACCCTCCAGTCTATCAGCGGCAGTGGAAATGATGAAGGACATAGTTGCCAACTTCTTTTTCCTTTCTTGCCACACTATAGTGAGGTCCACGCTATAATGGAAGTGGAGAGAGATAGGAGAAAAACGTTGCCGATCCTCTGTCTTGTGCTTTCTATGGAGGGTATTGATACAGGTTTATTGATGTAATATTAAGGCTCAACTTACACTTACGCGACTCAGGTCGAGAAGAGACTCGATTCTAGTCGAGAGCATGTGTTTCCAAATGGTGACACTCAGACCAGTCGATTCTAGTCTCCGCGACTGTCACCATTTGGAAACACATGATCTCGACTAGAGTCGAGTCTCTTCTCGACCTGAGTCGCGTATGTGTCAGTTGAGCCTAACTGTTCATTCTCGTTTTAAATAATCAATTACATTTTGTTAAGCAAGAGATTATATTTTTCAATTATTTAATCAAGAATCAATAATCATTTACTGTCGTACCGTTCAAGAGCATTGACAAAGTCACATAACAAATGAAAGTACAAAATACGTACAATGTAAAGTTAATGCATTCACACACTGTAGGCTACATAAAACATTCAGTCACTCATCACTCATCAGTAAGGTCAGATAATTAAAAGTCTATACGTTTATATGATAATGAAAGGGAACAGCTTCAAAGTGTTACATCAGTAGTACTCCCAGCTAGAAACTCTCCTACCGAGTAAAATGCTTTCTTTTTCAACCGTTTAATAATAGCAACCTTAAATACTTTCCTATTTGCCTCTCTAGCACTCAACGGTAATTTATTAAAACGTTTTATTCCAGTGTTGAGATGGGAGTTTTGAGTCTTTGCTAGCCTAGCATACTCTTAGTCAATCCTGTTTCGGTTTCGGGTGTCATGACTGTGATTTGCACCCCTGAAATTTAGTGATGGAAGGTTTCCCTTTATATACATTAAACTTTGCAAAATGAAGATGCTAGGCAGAGTAAGTATACCATGCTCTATAAATACTGACTTACATGAGTCTGTTACACTCATACTGAAAACAGTTCTTAAGGTTTTTTTGACAGAGGAAAACCTCCCCAGCTCCACTGGAGTTTCCCCAAAGAAGACCTCCATACAAAAGGTTTGAATGAAATAAAGCAAAATAAGCCTTCAATACCAAGCCAGAGCTAGTAAAATTTTTGAGTCTCCTCAGCAGGAAAATTACTCTACTTAAACGTGTGCATAGAGCATCAGTATGAGATCTCCAGGTAAGACCAGAATCTAAATTTATTCCAAGAAGCTTTACCGTCTAGCTATTGACACCAATACGACCTGCTCTCAAGCTGAAAACTATATGCTCTGTTTTATTTTCATTTACAATCAAGTCATTGACAGAGAACCAGAGGTAGGACCTTTCTTTCATATAGCTAGTAATGACAGAGTTTATATCTGAGAGTGAATTGGAGGACATAAGAGTAGTATCATCGGCATAGAGTACACATTTATTTATCTCTTTTAAAAAGGGTACTGAGATTTTTATTTTCTTTATATCTATACACATTTATTTGTTAAAAAGTTTGGTAAATCGTTCATGAATACTGTGAACAAGAACGGGCCCAGAACTGATCCCTGAGGGACCCCTCTTAGTACCGGCTTCAGATCAGATTTCTGATCAGCTATTTCAACAAGCATACATCTGTCAGATAGATTTATGAGTTGAACACTTCTAGTTCAGTATCCTGCACTCCATAGTAGCTCAACTTTTCAACCAATTTCTGATGGGATACCAAGTCAAAAGAAGTTTCATATTCAAGCCAAGAATAGAAGTTTCATATTAAAATTAAGTTTCATATGAAATAATATGTTAATTGATTATTAATTCTACATTGTTAAAAGATGATCTGGCAACAGAGCAAAGCGAGAAAGAGATAGCGCTATCCGCTTTGATGAATGATTGACAAGGATAGCAATACCATTGCTAATCAAAAACTGCCATTATAACGTGGACCTCACTATAGGTAGCTATGACTCAAGTCATGCCACAATATCTGATATAATAATAATACTATTAATTCCCGACAAATTAATGGTATCACAAATAAAATATCATATCGCCCAATATAATTTGATAATAAATATTTTCACTATTGAATATCCTGGTAGTTTATTATATTTTTCATAGCTTACGAAGGATTTGGCAAATGTGTAGAGTTGTAAATCTGCGCATGCATTAGGGGCGGCGTGACGCGATTTCAATTAAGACATGTTGTCGAAGTTAGGGTTCTAATTTAAAATTGAAAATTACTCTTCAAATATAAACTTACTCTGTCGCTTCAACATCTTAAATATGCTTATATTTATCCAATTCATGATACATTATTTCAAAATACAGAGTTTCAAAACAAAATAAATGGCAGAAACCGCACATTGATATATCATGCCATATCATTTTGTAGATGTAAAAGTTGTGAATTATGAACTATAACTATAACTCGATCAAGAACTGTTGTATCGTAATCTTTGAAAGCAGCAACTTTCAATAATACAGAGTTGATGAAAATTCTTAGAATAGCTGAATAGTTCTCTTACAAGAATAATTCAACAGTAGGTTTTATTGGGGATCCTATTTGATATGAAAAATAACTCTTCAAATATTAACTTACTATGTCGCTTCAACATCTTAAATATGCTTATATGAATCCAAAATCATCATACATTTTTTCGATACAGATTTTCAAAAGAAAATAAATGACAGAAACCGCACATTGATATATCAAGTAATATCATTTTGTAGATATAAAAGTTGTGAATATGTTCTATATTAACCAGCTGAAATCATGTGTCAGAGCGTATGATAGCTCTTAAATTGCCTCAGCTGATGTGATGAATGAATGAATGAATGGAAAACTGTAGTATAATTCAATGCATGCAATAGATTCTTCAGGTGACTAAATGATAAATCATAACAATTCTTTCTTATGGACTTTCAATGTTATTTTTATATCCAGAAAAAGGACGCAGGAGTGTGTCAATTTTGTTGTCCAACAAACTTGTCCTTTTCGAAGAATACGTGTTCAAACTTTGAAGCTGATTGATCAATCCTGTCTGAAGTTATTGTAGAACATACAAACAGACGGACAACGACTTTCGCCTTCAGTAAGTCAGAAGTGAGACCTCGTTCAACACCCAGTAACTTTTTCATTTATTAATTCAATTTATTCACAACACAGAAAAATACAATGAGAAAAAGCAATATACAACAAAACAATTACAACAACTATGGTTATATAGTTACTGTAGCCTGACCATGTTTGAAAGAAGCAGAGCTCGGAAACAGCCGAGCCCTCACGAAGTTACCCGAGCGCGGAATTTTTCCGACCTGACCTCCTTGCACTAGGAGCGCGTCGCGACGCCGTTCCGACCCCGAAAAGTCCAGAAACTTTTTGAGCTCCGCGCCGCGCCGCACTCCTGGTGCACGGAGGTACACTTTATCACATGTATTTAATTCCCGGTCGGAAATTCTCCGCGCCGCGTCGCGCCGTTCCACCGACCTAGTGCACGCTCTAGAGGACAGATCTATCTGCTTTGTCCAATGAGAGACGAGGATAGCAAATCAATCGTATCTGGTGTATATATAACACGAATCTTGTTATGGAGATATCACTGAAACCATGGTAGTCAATGGAGGTCATTGGTCAATTTCAGACAAATCAATAAATCAAATCAAATTCATTTATCTGTCAATCATATAGTTAACAATCATAGATACTTCATACTTATACAGGATTGCAGTAGAAAAATTAAACTTAAATTTTAATTGGCGTTACCAGCAAAACCAAAGTTATTCTCTGTTATTACTCTCAAATCTGTTATTACTCTATTCATTTATCTATTAAAATCATACAATTTTCACTAGCCATGATCGAGACTGGACAACAAGTTTTGAGAACGGTACTGTCGGTCTCTCAAATTTACAAAATATAGTGACATGTTCAAAAAAATAGTTTTAGTTTATGAAACTGAATCAGTTTATGCTTCTAGAATTGAATAAAGTATTCTGCTATAATATACTGTCATTTTATTTGGATGAATAAAATACAGATAAGATATATATTATAAACTATTCAAATTCGATTGTCAGAGTAGGATAGAACTTCTAACCTAAACTTCCGAAGTCAATGACAACAAGCATTGTTGACGTTGACATTCAGATTGGCCAAATTTCAAGTGTGCTAAAACAGCTGATCAAAAAACTTCATTATTTGTGTTTATTATTCAAGAATCAAAACATTTATAATAATATCATCTTATTGTCATTTGGAAGAATAAAAGTATAACTCAACCTCTTATATAATTGAACATAATCTTTTAGGTTATTTAGACAAATCAGAATAAAAAATAAAAATACTTGGACAATTTCCTAATATTCAGATTACCTCAGATTGCTAGAGCTATGACCTTCCTGTTTTGCTTTCAAAAGTGCCTAATAAACAATTATTCTCATATTTATATTGTTTATCTTTCTGTGTGGCGAAAAATAACGTTCTCACCATGGGCAAAAATGTTTTTCCGGCTCTCAATCTTTTCTAGTCCTCGGCCTACGGCCTCGGACTTGAAAACCGATTTCGAGCCGGAAAAGTCTCATTTTCGGCCTAGGTGCGAAATATACTATTGTCATTACCCTTGTTCTGTCCTATTATTGTAGAGAATTGGGAAATCAGCTATGACATTTTTATTGTATCCTCATATCAGCTGTGAATATCGGGGCACCGAGCTTCGCTCGTTATTATTAATCCTATTATATTAAGCGAGCAATTTCTGTATTTATATATCTGGTTACTTTAATCTGGTTATTTTTACTTTCCTTGCCCTACTACCATAGGTAAGGAAAGTATTGCTTTCCAAAAAAATTAAGGTACCCCAATTTCAAGTTTTCTATACGTTTCAAGGTCCCCTGAGTCCAAAAACATGATTTTTGGGTATTGGTCTGTGTGTGTGTATGTGTTTGTGTGTGTGTGTGTGTGTGTGTGTATGTGTGTATGTCTGTGAACACGATAACTCCATTCCTAATTAACCGATTGACTTGAAATTTTAAACTTAAGGTCCTTATACCATGAGGATCCGACAATGAAGAATTAAATAAAATTCAATTCAAGATGGCGGAAAAAATGGCGGATAATTACTAAAAAACCATGTTTTTCACGTTTTTCTCGAAAATGGCTCTAACGATTTTCTTCAAATTTATACCATGGATAGCTATTTATAAGCCCTATCAACTGAAAGAGTCCCATTTCAGGGAAAATTTCAGGAGCTCCGTAATATTATTGAGAAAAATGGCGGATAATGACTAAAAAACCATGTTTTTCACGGTTTTCTCGAAAACGGCTCCAACGATTTTCTTCAAATTTATACCATGGATAGCTATTCATAAGCCCTATCAACTGGCATGAGTCTCATTTCAGGGAATTTCAGGAGCTCCGTAATATTCTTGAGAAAAATGGCGGATAATGACTAAAAAGCCATGTTTTTCACGGTTTTCTCGAAAACGGCTCTAACGATTTTCTTTAAATTATACCATGGATAGCTATTTATAAGCCCTATCAACTGACATGAGTCTCATTTCTGTGAAAATTGCAGGAGCTCCGTAATATTCTTGAGAAAATGACAGTTACTAAAAAACCATGTTTTTCACGATTTTCTCAAAAACGGCTCTAACGATTTTTTCAAATCCATACCCTGTATAGTTATTTATTAGCTCTATCAACTGACATGAGTCTTTTTCCTGGGGTACTAATGGGGGTCCACCCAATCCTTGAGAAATGGACTTTGTAACCTCCTTCTCGTGCATGAGGTAGGTAGGAACACGGTTTTTACTTTTTCTTCTTCCATATACCGTGGGTAGGTAGAGCAGTTTATAAAAAGAACACAGTCATAGTCAAGATATTTCATCTGTAGAACAGCTGTTTTGACGAATTTCAAAAAAATATCGAATTTCACAATATTTACATAAAGGAAAAAGTACTCTGAAA
>NW_024090273.1:0-99887 GCF_014356525.2 Nilaparvata lugens
CTTTAATATTGAATAGTTTGTTCATTATTCTAAACATAGAATACCGTTCTCATTCTTCAAAATGGATATACTTCATTTTGAATAATCAATTCGTCTTTTCTATGTAGTATGATCAACCTTTTTTTTTATTTCCTCAAACAAAATCCCAATTTTTTAAAGGCCTCACATCTACACCCAAAACAGTTTCAAATTCATTTTAAGAATGTAGCACCTTCTTCAACAAATTGTCTATTCTGTAGTGAGGTGCACGTTATAATGACAGTGTTTAATTAGCAATGGTATTGCTATCCTTTTCTATCATTCAACAAAGCTGATAGCGCTATCTCTTTCTCGCTTTGCTCTGTTGTCAGATCGTCTTTTAACAATGTAGAATTAATAATAAATCAACAAAATATTTCATCTTAATCATGAAAATTCGTTATCAAATTATTGAAAAATATAATTTCTTGCTCAATAAAATATAATTGATTATTTTAAACGATAATGAACAGTTAATATTACATCAATAAGCCTGTATCAGCTACCGTCTATAGAAGGCATTGAGAAGACTGAGGATCGGCAACGTTGTTCTGCTACCTTTCTTCACTGCCATTATAACGTGGACCTCACTATAGAAAGGTACATGAAGCCAGAAATCCCATAAGCTAATATTATGTGACAAATTTTATATTTATTTTGGACACATTTTTACATTGCCATGTTGATTTAGAGTTCAGACTCATGTGTTCCACAAAACAAAATTCAACTTACGACGTTCCAGCGTTGAAAATAATTAGCAGTAAGAGTAAAATACCATGATGAGTCATATTAACCTACAGACTAAAGAGTTTCACATTAATATTGACAAGGAATATGATGAGTTATAAAACTGTAGTCCAATGATTTCACATCCTGCAATAGCCTACTTTTAGTATTCAGACATTTCTCATAGCATTTTTATATGCCTTGAAGGAGTATGAATAAACTAAATTTTATTCATTTACTAATGTATTAGTTTATTTATTTATGTCTGGTTAACAGGAGAGCTGAGCATGATTGGCACAATTCCAGCTGTGCTTTTTAGTACCTACCTCTATTGAGTAGGTACTAAATAAACCATTATGAGAAACCATAACCCAATATAGGGGTACTACCAATACCTACTATTATAAGTAATAGTAGGCATTGGTACTACCCCTATTTAGACATTTCTCATAACATTGTTATGTTTTCAAGGAATATATAATACATTTCATATAAATACATTCTATTAACATTAAAATTCAAACAAGCAATCAAATAAATAAGATGAACATAATATTTAAATACAATATAGAATTTTACTGCAGGTATAAAAGAATTGATTTTTTTGAAATAAAACCTAGATACTCAACTATATGGGAAACTCATGCACTAGAGCAGTTGCTAGTAGCAAAAATAAATTTTAGGGTAGGGTGCAAATAAGTTGGGTAAGTCAGCTCACATAGTGTTCGAATACACAAATAAATCACATTATTGTTATTATTTTTTTGACGTGCTCATACAATGTAAAGTTGTTCTGGCAATAAAGAATCTTGAATCTTGAAAAAAAAATTATGCTTTCTATGCAATGTCTTCCAGTTGTTATAATCTAGTTTTTGATAACAGCGGTTCTGAATTTTCTTGGGTTTTCCATTATGTTGATATTGTTCATCACGAATTAAATTGCGTGTGGAGTATTGGTGCTATATTATCCATTCATCTATCTATTCGCTTACCCTATTTATTTATTGATTCATCTATTCACTTATCTATTTATGTATGTGTTTAGCAGGCGAGCTGAGCATGATTGGGGCTATGCCAGCTGTGGCGGTGCGCCACGAAAGAAGGCGTCAGGAGAAACGCACCAAGAGACCCAGTCTGCTCTACCTGCAATCCCCCCCTAGCAGGTCACCCACCCCTTCACCACTCCAGTCGCCCCCTGCCCTCTCGGGGCACTGTGCAGGGGGCCAGGGGCCACCGCCTGAGGTCTATGTTTGCGGAAAGGTCTGTATACTACCATATTGCCAAACACAAGACAATTTTTTATAAATAACAACAAATATATAGGTACCAACAAGACTCAACCTATTTCGGACAATGTGTAACCTTATCTAAATTTGGGAGAGGAATAGCACAAGGTTACCCTATTCTTCTCTCCCTATCATTTTGATGATGTACTTATTCTGTGAATCAATCAATCCTGGAATTACACTATATAATATATAATAAGTATCCTGAAAGTTACAGTATTATATCTACAACAGTCTCCAATTAATTGAAGGGTCCCTACATATGACTAACTCTGTATATAACCTCTTTTGGACTATTTTGCAATCAAAATTCGGTAATGGGATAATTTCAATGAATAAATTTCAATGAATAATTTCAATGAATAAATATCCTGAAATTACACTATATAATATATAATAAGTATCCTGAAAGTTACAGTATTATATCTATACACAACAGTCTCCAATTTATTGAAGGGTTCCCATACATATGACTAACTCTGTATATAACCTCTTTTGGACCAATTTTGCAATCAAAATTCGGTAATGGGATAGTAAGGGCTACTATAAGCCTGTTTTTCCATTTCCAATAATTGTATAATTATGTGTGTTTGTCTTTGTTAAATAAATAAAGTAATTAAAGAAATAAAAGAATAGACCTACATATTATTCATCATATAAGAGAATTATTGAGTTTGTCAGGAACCTCAGCTCAAGGTCTATGTTTGCAGAAAATTTGGTACAATAATTCCTCAATTTGACAATTAATAGACCTACAGTCATAGTATGGTAATGAGAATATAATTTTGCTGAATTCATAGTGATTTGTGTGATTGTCTAAATAATATTTCTTGTATGGACATTTACTCATTTATTCATTCACTCAATTATTATTTTTAAAAATGAAGACAGATCGGGAGAGAAAAACTATAATAGGATACTCCGGCCTTGTTCTATTTCTTTCCCAAATTTAGATTACATTTTGAAAGTTCGAAATAGGGTTATGTGATTACTCTTCTGAAACTTAGTCAATTTTCACTTAAAATCAACAAAAACCTATTTTAAATTAAAAACTATTTTGGAGAAGACAGTTTTGGGCTATGCCTGTTGTCTTCTCACAATCCTATTATATATTATAACTATGATTATTTATTTGTGATTGTCAATGAAATAAATAAATTAATTTTGACGGTTGAAAAACTAGATGAAACATAAAAATATTACACTCGAATCACCATTAATTAAAAGATTTTTGCGTAATTTTACATCCATTGACAATCTAGGCAATCACCTAGACTAATAACAGAAAATTGAATGAAAAAGACTAATATTGATGATTGATGAATAATTACCACAATATCAACTTCTCAACTACACAAAAAATAGAAGAATAACATAAATAATTAGATTTTCTTCCTTGTTCTTTTCTACTGATTCTCGTTTTGAAAGTTAAACTGGAATTTATTGTATGCTACTGTGATTTTTTATGATGTGCCTTCTATCGTATGGTAAATAAATCATCTGCAGAGTAAATACTACCGTACTCTACCATTAATTTTCAATGGCTTCTATGAATATTCTTATTTTCAGCTCGATTCTAGATGATGGTAAAGAATCGGTAAAAAATTATGAATAAGTATAGAAAAAGTTAAATCAGTAAAATGTTCTCTCTGTAAAGGTGCCAATTTCATATCTTAGCTTGAAAATCAATTACATCAGGTTTGCAAGTATTCTTCTCATTACATTCGTCTTGTACCTTATTAGTCTTCATCATTATTAGCTCTACTCTTCTCTCTTCTTCTTCACTCTTAAATCATATATTCTTCAATCTATTGAAGAAAATACATTAACATGCTCTACATTAATTCCTAATATAATAAATTGAAAAAATAAATAATCATAGAAAATACCATTTAACTCTCTCACACAGACACAAACTCTCTCTCTCCTCTCTCATATAGAAATTATCTTTCCTTCCACCAATATACCGTAGTCATTAAACTTAGAGTCCATATATTATCACTCATTTTTATTGTATTGTAATGGAGAAAGGGAAATACTTCTATCTTATGGGGAATACATTTTAATGTTGGTCTCTTCCGATCATAATAATTAGGTACCATTACAACATGATTTGTGATGCTAGGGCTTTGATAAAATGAATGAAATAGAAATTATGTAATATTTCTTTTATTTTTAACAGGTGTCAGTACTACACATAGTGGTTGTCTCGCTGCTCTTGGGAGCTGTCCTCCTCATAGTCGGTCTAGTCCAACTGAAACCTAGAGCAGATGCTTCACAACACAGGTAAATACATAATACAGTACTATAAATCCTATTATATTAAGCGAGCAATTTCTGTATTTTCATAACTGGTTATTTATGTTTGTATCTGGTTATTCATGTTCAACGGATCTCGAAAACGGATCTAACGATTTTCACGAAATTTGAAACATAGTAGGTTTATGCTGATATAAAGATTCGATTGCATTAGGTCTCATCCTTGGAGAAACTCGCTGAACGACATTAAAAGGAAAATTCATCCTTGGCTAAAACAGCTGTGGATAGTAAAAAAGTGAGTGAGCGAGTGAGTATGTGAAAAATCAAAATATCGCTTCCCCGAAATTCATAAGGATGACATATAGCCAGCTGTGAAAAATATAAACACGATCATTTTAGAGAATTGTGTTCTGTCATAGCCTATGTCAGAGGATATTATGGTGTGTTCTGTCAGAGGAGGCTATATAGTTCCATAGCCACCTCTAATATAAGGCCGCGGCCTACAATATTGCAACGTCGCAGCGTAGGCCTAGAATCTTATACATGATTGGTGAAAAAGATCAGCTGGTATTTTTTTAAATCTTTTTCACCAATCATGTATAAGATTCTAGGCCTACACTGCGACGTTGCAATATTGTAGGCCGCGGCCTTGTATTAGAGGAGGCTATATGGTTCTGTTTATCAATAAATAAAAATAATGAGCGAAGCTCGGTGCTCCCATAATACTGATTAATTTATTATCAAATATATCAAATTTATGAATTCCATGAACATAATTCCAATTACCTTCTTTTTATTATTTTGTCTTTATTGAACACATACATTTCAAGAAGATATGAAACTACCAAGAATTGTACACCAATCAAAATATTTGTTTTAATCTTAACAGCTTGTCTAAATCTGATTATAAGTGCAGTAAAAATTTATGTGAGTTAGCAGGTCTTGTCCTGAATTCTGTTATAGGCCTACATATTTAATTAGAAGTGGGTAACCAAATGAATTAATGAAAAATAAAAATACAAAACTGTAACTGATACTCCATCCCCCAAAGGCTAAGCCTCGAGATGCTTTTCTTTTGTCTCCTCTACTTTGTTTCCTCTATGTAAAGCCTCGGCTACTTCCAACTTGAAAACATTAGGTAATTTCAGAATCTAGCTCATTTTTATGTTGTTTAATGTTTGAACATTTGAAGTAAGTTATGTTTGGAAGGAATATTTTCATCATTTTTCATAATTATTTTTTATCATACATGATGGTATATTCTCTCAATATTTAATTTTGTATTTTGCTATTTTCAATGTAGCCCATATTTGATGTGTACCGATGTGAACAATAAAACTTGATTTGATCTGGTATTTAAAATTTGAGGAGCAATAATGCCCTCTGCTACTTTGAATCCCAGCTACTTTTTCTCCCAAGAGGATCCGATAATATTAATATAGAGGATCCTATTATAGACGTGATGTGAAGTGGGCCTATTTGAAAAAAATGCATGATTTTTTTGATAGGCCTATTTTACATATATTGATTTTTTGGAACAGAATTGATGTCCCTAATGCTATGACCGAAATCTACTGCGTATACTCTTAAGGGCCAAACCACATGAATCGTTCTTGCACTGGCGGCGGAAGAGTTGGCAGGGCAGGAAGTTCTGCGATTGGCTGATTATCAGCTAATTTCCGAATGTCAACCGAATCTGCTGATAATCAGTTGATGGGAGTCTCCTTAAGCGCTCGAAGAAGAATGTATGGTTGAGAAACCTGAGGGAAGCGTTTAATTGCACAATAACAAATTACCTATTTAAGGTTATAATTTGCATAACATAATTTGCATAACAAATGACCTATTTAGAGCGGTGATATGAACAAGGTAAGGTCCCATGATGATTGCAAACCTCCGCAATGGAAACGGTAAAGAGAAGAAGAAGGGAGTATCCTGCAAATGAAGAGCTTCTTGCCCAACTTGTCTGCCATCAGTGCAAAAATGCCTAAAAACACTTCATGTGGCTTCGTCCTTACTGATTGACAGTCACGCGCAGTGCCTACTCTGTTGAATGACCTTGACCAATCAATTGTACATCATCTGTATGTCTCTGAAATGACCTTGACCAATCAGCTGACCTTGACCGTGCCATTTTCCAGGTTTGTCCTTCCTTGACCAATCAGTTGTACATCATCTGTATGTCCCTCAAATGACCTTGATCAATCAGCTGACCTTGACCTTGCCATTTTCCAGGTTTGTCCTTCTAGGCAGCGGTGCCTTCCTAATGCTCTTCGGCATAGTTCTTGCCATCGTCCGTTGTTGTGTGCTTCCCTGGGCAATCCGCAAGCGACACCAGCGCCATCACGCGGCCGCTGCCACAGCCGCAGCATCCAAGGACACCGCTGACGTCATCAACGGCAAGCTGGCAACAGCGCACGCGCGGCAACACCACGAGAGCGGTGTTGCCGGTTCGGGCACACCGCGCGCTAGCCTGACGTCACAACAGCAGCGTCCCTCCAACGCGACCGTGCTTTCGCCCACTGAACAGGAGACGCTCATCAGCAAAGCGGCAACAGTGCATCATCAGGCGCATGTCGAGACTTGAGCAATGTTTGCAAATAAAAATGCTGAATTGTCATTTTTATAAGAGGTTTTCATCTGGAGCATTTGAGACTTGAACGCTGCTTGAAAAAACGCTGCTAAATTGTCGTTTTTATACAGTTGCAAAAGTTCATCTGGTGCCTACTAGGACGACTTAAAGGCTGCTTGCAAATATTGCCAATGTGTCATTTTTATATGGATAGTATAGATACAGCTAGCTTCCATTATGAGACAATGCCACCTGTAAATTCATCATTTGTCATTTTTATAAGGATAATCTGCAAAAGTTGATTAGTTGGTGCATTCTGGGACTTAAACGCTGCTTGCAAATGATGCTGAGGTGTCATTTTTTATAATTGTGAGGATTGTATTGCAACCTTAGCTATCTTCCAACTGAAGACATTGCTGCAAACATTCATCAGTTGCCACTTGTATAAAGATACTACAGGAGATGATCAGGTGATAACTGGACTTGAACGCTGCTTGAAAAAACGCTGCTAAATTGTCGCTTTTATAAAGAACAGTTTTGCAATAGTTTACCACGTGCATACTGGGACTTGAACGCTGCTTGAAAAACCGCTGCTAAACTATCGCTTTTATAAAGAACAGCGTTGCAATACTTTATCGCGTGCATACTGGGACTTGAACGCTGCTTGGAAAAAACGCTGCTAAATTGTCGCTTTTATAAAGAACAGTTGCAAAAGTTCATCAGGTGTGTATTGAGACTTGAAGCTTCAACGCTGCTTAGAAATAATGCTGATGTGTCATTTTTATAAAAATATAATTGTAAGGATTAATGATCATAACTTGCTTCCTCTACAGTATAGCCTACATTGCACAAAATTGAATTGAATGATTGAAAAAATCTTTATTAATCAAACGTGTATAAATACCATATAAATAGTGTGACAAATTTAAGTGAATACTAAAGCTGCGTTTACACCAAAGTTATTATATAACAAAATGTTTATTCTTCCGTCCTTAAAGATTCTATTAGACTAAACAGAGCTTGACAAACACATATGGACATCATATATGTGTATAATAAGTTATGTTCAATCTAATAGAATCTTTAATGACGGAAAAATAAACATTTTGTTAATAACTTTTTGGTGTAAACGCAGCTTTAGTATTCATGGGGTACATGTTGAAACTTAACCGCTGTTAAATATACTGCTGATGTGTCATTTTTATATAAATAACACTGCAAACGTTCACCAGTTACATTTATTAAGACTTGAATACCGCTTTTAAAATAATTATTGCTGAATATTGCAGAGAGCGTGGATTGGATTGTAGACTGGGTTTTTATTTTTTGCTGAGGGTGATGCCCACATGAGCCTTAGGCTTGTGCGTGGGTAATGAGGCAGATGATGATGAGTGAAACAGCTGATTGATTGCTCGATTGCAATTTAATGAGATTCACTCTATATTGCCAGCATATAGGATGAGTGGGAAACACTGATCAAGTGATTCTCTGTAACTTGGCAGTGATGTAGGCTAATCTGACAGTTTGAAGAGAATCCCAATATAGGATTATAGTGTTGTAAATAAGTTAAATATGTAAAATAATATATAGCTACTACCGGTATCATTAACAATTATTTTTCCTCCAAATATATTATCATCATACTTTTTAGCTTTGGAATATTTTGTAGTCTCATCAAAGAGAATGATTTAATACATCAGAATATTCATATAATAATCGTCTTCAGGTTTTTAGTGTGTTAAATGTCCAAAGATGAGTTGAACAGTTTCAAGCACAATGAGGATTTCTTCTAGATTAATAAATTTAAATTATAAATAATTTATAGTAATAAATATATAAGTTAGTAGGAATATATAACATAAGGAACATTAGATTATATTTTTATCTGTATTGGAAATTATTACGCACATGATAATATGAAGAACAACATTATAAATAGTGAGGTCCACGTTATAATGGCAGTGGAGAAAGATAGCAGAACAACGTTGCCGATCGTCTGTCTTGACAATGATTTCTATAGACGGTAGCTGATACAGGTTCATTGATGTACGGTAGGTAATCATTCTCGTTTAAAATAATCAATTACCCTATTATATTAAGCGAGCAATTTCCGTATATTTGTATTTATTCTTTTATCTGGTTATTTATGTTCAACGGATCTCTCGAAAACGGCTCTACTGTAACGATTTTCACGATATTTGGAACATAGTAGGTTTATGATATAAAAATTCGATTGCACTAGGTCTCATCCTTGGGAAAACTCGCTGAACGACATTAAAAGGATCATTCATCCTTGACTGAAACAGCTGTGGATAGTAAAAAAGTGAGTGAGCGAGTGAGTATGTGAAAAATCAAAATATCGCATCGCCGAAATTCATAAGATGACATACCGTATATCAGCTACCAGCTGTGAAATATAAACACGATCATTTTAGAGAATTTTGTTCTGTTTATCAATAAATAAAAATAACGAGTGAAGCTCGGTGCCCCGATATTATTTTATTAAGCAAGAAATTATATTTTTCAATAATTTCTTAATGCATTTTCATGATTAAGATGAAATATTTTGTTGATTTATTATTAATTCTACATTGTTAAAAGACGAACTGGCAACAGAGAAAAGCGAGAAAGAGATCTGCTTTGTTGAATGATTGACAAGGATAGCAATACCATTGCCAATCAAACACTTCCATTATAACGTGGACCTATCACTATAAAATATGACTATTTTGTTGAATAAGGTGCTACATTCTGAAAAGATGGATTTTAAATTGTCTTGGGTGTAGATGTAGGCCTATAAAAAATTGAGATTTTTTGTGGGAGAAAATAAAAATATTCTAGTCTCTGTAAAGCCTCGTTAACACTAGAATTTTTCCAGTGGAAAACAAGTTAAATATGTCAATGTACTTTTCAAAAAAAAAATTGAAAAGTTATTGCCGACATTTTTTCAAACATCAGTTGACAATTATTGACATTCTACTTGCTTTCCACAGGAAAAATTGACAACTTTTTCAAAGTAAACTATTTTTTGTGCACAACATTATGTTGAAAACACTGTTGTAAACTTGGTTTTAGCTTTGGAGATCAGTGAATGATGTTTCTGTATTTGTAAATATGTTCTTAACCCATATTTTATTTAGAAAATTGTTTTCATATTATATTAGTTCTACTTTCTATATTGGAGATCTATGTTAGCAATTAAATTAGTGAATAATATTTCTGTATATATTTTCTTACACAAATATTTTCTTAGTAAACTCCTGTATTATCAGTACCTATAAAAATGACTTTACAACTTCTATTTTACATTGAAAACTATACTGTGTCAAATAATATGGAGAGTTGGAACTTTATAAAATGTTATAGTTTAGTTATAAATAATAATTCACAATGTAAGGATATAATAACAAGTCAGCTCTATCTCTAGAGTTATATAGACACTCTTTTATACGTTTTTATATATGGCCTTCTCGTGTAGATGATTTAGATTTTGGATTTTCTTCTAGTTAACATCAAGTACGTTATATTTCTTCCATAATATATTTCTAGTATTGTTGATTGTTTCTAATTAGTTTATTAGATTTAGTTTTAGATAGAAATAACGATTTGTTCAGAAATTGGTAGATTTCATTCTTGGATGTAGCCTACAGTTTCCTCTTGCTTGAACAGTGTAGGAAAATAAAATTGTTTGAAATTTATTGTGTAGGAAAATAAAATTATGACGTCTCTAGAAATGTTTTATCTTTTAATCGAATGTGATAAATTAGTTCAGATACTACCAAGGTACCTCTAGAATACAGGTATCCTAGGTATATATTGGATAATACTATCTCAAATCAGTATAGCTACTACTGCTGTTGAAAAATTCAGGAAATTTCACAAGTTAGCGCATCACAAATTTATTTTTAATGGCTCCTATGAATATTCTTATTTTCAGCTCGATTATAGATGATGGCAAAGTGAAAAAATCATGAATGGGAATAGATAAAGTTGAATCATTAAAATTTTCTCTCTGAAATGGTGCCAATTTCATATCTTAGCTTTAAAGTTAATTACATCAGGGTTTCGAATATTATTCTTATTACATTCGCCTTATACCTTACTCTTCATCATTATCAGCTCAACTCTTTTCTCTTCTCCTCCTTCTTCTTCTTCTTCATCATCATCTTCATCATCATCATCATCTTCTTCTTCTTCTTTCTTCTTTTCTTCTTCTTCTTCTTCTTTCTTCTTCTTCTTCTTTTCTTCTTCTTCTTCTTCTTCTTCTTCTTCTTCTTCTTTTTCTCCCTCTTCACTCTTACATGGCTTACACTTCATTAACATGCTCTACATTTTTCTGAAATTATTCCTATAATAATTGAAAAAATAAATAATTATAAAAATACCATTTCTCTCTCAGACACACACACTCACTCTCTCTCTCTCTCTCTCTCTCTCTCTCTCTCTCTCTCTCTCCTCTGCTTGTTATATTGAAATAATCTTCCCTTCCACTACCATAGTCATTGAACTCAGAATCCATAATTATTATTCATTTTTATTGTACGGTATTGTAATAAAGTTAGAGAAAAGTTTTAAAGATAATATTATACGATGTTAAGTTTATTGTTAAAATCTATATTGTCTTGTTAAAATGGTGTGTGGGCTAATTGAATGATGAAATTATGATAGAAAAATGAGAGAATGATCATATATTCAAAGATTCGACTGAGTCACTGTCAATATTGTAGAACCGTTTCATAATGAAATAAAAACACACATATGTTGTCAAATTATGCACAGTTTTATTTGGTACATTCTGTACCCAATAAAACGGTAGAATTTATTGTGTGTTTTTATTTCATTTTCAAAGAGTTGATACTGATATGAAAGTAGTTTTAAAAAATGTTGAATTCATTCTTGTCCATTCTTCAACTAGCAGTATTTCATATAAAGTTTTACATCAATATGCTAGCCATTCAACCAATATTCTGACAGTTCAAAGTAAATCTCACTCACTATCCTAACGTATCAACTGATTTTCTATAGTAAGATTTACTTCAAACAATCAGCATTGTAGAATAATGAGAGGCATTGACGCTGGAAGTTCAAAAAGTGAATATCAAGGAATTGCCATTTTGATATTGTGATTCACCAATATATTAATATCACACCGTGATTCAAAAAGAATACCACAACTTTGAAAATTGATAACTCTGCAAATAACAAACGGAGAGTAAAGCACTATCTGTCATCGATTTGAGGAAGCTCTGAAGTTTTTTTAATTCCTTATTTAGTCCCATTGGCACTCATCTGTCCGTGCCTATTTGAATGAAAACTATCCGAGGCAATGGATCGGCTGCTAAGCAGCTCGAGACAGAGCACTTCATCACTGGCCTCCAAGAAGCCCTGACCTCAACCCCTGAGATTTTTTTCTATGGGGGTACGTTAAAGATAAGGTGTATCTAACATTGAGGAGCTCAAACAAGAAATAACAGCAGCTATACAAACTGTTACGCCCGATATGCTACTGAGGGTGTGCAACGAGTTCGAGTATCGTATTGATATCACTCGAGTGTCTGGAGGGGGCAACATTGAACATTCGTGAACTTGTTTTCTAGTGGGGAAAAACTTAATTTAATACTCTTCATTTTGATTTACAATCCAAGTTTCTATTATGTTTCCTTGATTAAATATAGATTTTCAAAGTTGTGGTATTCTTTTTGAATCACCCTGTAATTAATAACTGATTAAAATATTAATATTTATTAATAATTGATAATTATTAATATTATTAGATAAATAGGAAAATTTTATGAGGTCAAAAAATTGTTTGAAGCCTCAAATGTGCCATTGGGAGCTATGAAGTTTTATTCACATAAATATAAAATTGAATAAGCTAAAAGTTATCTACAAAATATTATATTGAGTGAAATATGTATAAATATACTGTGAGATAAATTAATTAAGTGAAAATTGTCCAGAGATTCAATCTCATAATATTGATAAATATCTATAAGTGCTTTATATTTATCACTGTGTTTAAACTGCAGTATATTATTATAACCATAGAAAGAAAAAAGCATTAGTAGATATCCCATGGTGTAGGGCGTTTATGTTGCAAATTTCATTGTAACCCAAGCCGATAGTTTTACTAGTTCTTTATTATTTATTAATTCTTACGATAAGTACATAATCAAAATGATAGGGAGAGAAAAATAAGGTAACCTTGTGCTATTCCTCTCCCAAATTCAGATAAGGTTACACATAGTCCGAAATAGGTCAAGCCTAGTTATTTTCCGTGAAGCTATGTTCCAAATTTCACTGTTAACTAACGCCGATAATCCTAGTAGTTGTTTTTGGTGAAGCTATGTGACGCTGGTAGTCTCCCATACTGTGCGTTCCTACATTCTCACGCCAACAAAACAGTAATAATCAACCATAGTCAACAGTAGTCGGCTTGAGTTAACAAAAAATCGGCTTGAAATTTGAAAAATATATGACTTAAACCATGAGATATCTTCTTTATGCTATCTTTTCTGTATGATGGAAGTTAGTATGCGAAAATAAGTCAGGATTTATAAGTATAAAATTATAAGAGAGTGAATTTTTCATGAAACTGTAATTATATCAACACTATATAGTGATATCCTCTTCACACTTTCATGCCCGGTTGCACAAAAGCAGGTCAAATTTTAATTGTGAATAAATTCACGAAAACAAATCACAGAAAGATTTTTTTGAAGAAAAGTCTTCTCTTATTGCTTCTGGAGGAATCAATCACGATTAAAATTTAACCAGCTTTTGTGCAACCGGGCCTCAGCAATTCAGTTATACCATAGAGAAACAATAGCGTAAGTAGATATCCCATGGTATAGGGCGTTTATGTCGCTACCTCAAGCCGATTATTGTCGATTTTTACTGTTTTGGCGGGGTGAGAGTGTATGAACGGCACAATATGAGAGACTACCAGCGTCACACAGCATCACGGGAAAGATCTACGTTGACTATGGGCTTGAGATAACAGTAAAAGTTGCGACATAAACGCCCTATAGGGTACCATGGGATATCTACTTATGCTATTGTTTCTCTATGGTTATACTGAATGAGAATCTTTTATGTTACTTACTAAAAAATTCCGACAGTTTGGAGTGTATCTCTCTATATTTGAATTATAAATAGTTATAAATATATTAACCAAGTTAAATATTGGTTGTGATATCACAGTGATTACTATATAACAAAAAAGCTTGCTTGAAAAAAACACATTTTCTGTCTACTCATAAATTGTACAACTGTAAAGGGTAAATAATTATACATTAATTAAGCTTATAATAAGCATCAACTTAATTAAGCATACACATACCGAATTAAGCATCTGTAAATATAATAGTGTTAATAAAACTGCACCATGTAAGAACTTCTTACCGTACAATAGCTTTTGATAAACAAAGATAATATGTAACCAAGATAGAGACAGCTAGATATAAATCTTATCGTTAAGGAGCACTATTTTTTTAGAGTGAAAATGTTTCTTCAAAACTTCATACAATTATGTAATCAAATCTATTTCTATACTTATCACCCACTTTAAATCTTATATACGGTATCTCATATATGTACGGTGTGTTCATTGATAAACAGGAAGATTTAATTGATAAAATTCATTAAAATATGATACGTGTCGTACAATATCATTTAAAAAAACACTTCACTTTTATAGGCTACTTTTTGTACAAATTAATAGAAACAATATAAAAACTAGTAGTATCCTTTATTATTATTAGGGTACTACAAGTTTTTATATTGTTTTTATTAATATAATTCAGTTTCTCCTCAATGATTTATGAATTTATATCAGAGTCAGCGAAATTTACTTGAATTTACAACAAAATTATTTATAATATTTCATAAAAAATGCCTCACAAGATTTACTCCAAATTTTTAGCATTGATTAAAGTGAGAAGCATATTGATTGATTGATTGATTAATATTTATTGAGTGATTATACTTATAAGGAATGCTGACACTTCTGAGTGAATCTGACTATTGATAAATCAATGAAAGATTGATTATCAATCAAGAATGATCATCATAGGAATGTGACCATATAAAAGCTATAGTGAGGTCCACGTTATAATGGCAGTGGAGAAAGATAGGAGAAAGACGTTGCCGATCCTCTGTCTTGTCAATGCCTTCTATAGACGGTAGCTGATACAGGTTTATTGATGTCATATTAACTGTTCATTCTTGTTTAAAATAATCAATTTTATTTTATTAAGCAAGAAATTATATTTTTCAATACTTTCATAATGAATTTTCATAATTAAGAGAAATATTTTGTTGATTAATTATTAATTCTACATTGTTAAAAGATGATCTGACAACAGAGCAAAGCGAGAAAGAGATAGCGCTGTATCCGCTTTGTTGAATGATAGACAAGGATAGCAATACCATTGCTAATCAAACCCTGCCATTATAACGTGGACCTCACTGTAGATACTGTAGTTATTTTGAAACATTTTTTTGTAATATTGTTTATTTTTTTTTTTTGCTTGAAAGTTGGCTACCAATTTGATTCAAGATCAATATTTTATTCATGTTTTATTTAAAAATTCGACTGAGTCACTGTCAATGTTATAAAACGGTAGAATCACTACACATTAAACAATTATAAAACAATATATTTGAGTTTTTATTTTTGATCATGTTTTATTTCTTAAAAAATTAAATTATAAAATTTTCAATCATTCTACAAAATATCCAATTTTCTAAAGAACCAAAATTGTGTAACTCTCCATATTCATTGATCATCATAAACTCTGCAAAACAAATTATTCTAAATTTCAACTTCAACAGCCTTATAAAACTAACTAAAAAATATTTTAAAAATAGATAACTATCTGGAAAATTTCTTCTCTCTTCCTTTTATAAACAAAATATATACCTGAACACTTTTTTTCAAGAAACTTGGGACCAAACTCTCACATCTATTCATAAAAATCGAGTCCATAGCTCTAAAAAACAAATTTAGTTAATTATTATCTAATGATCTAATCAAAAATCAACATTTTAATTAGTTAGCCTATATTCATCACTAAGATAATTCAAACTAAATTTCTACCATTTCATTTTTCATTTGGAAGAAAATATGATAAATGATAAATATATAAAATAATAATCATCCCCAATATTGCATTATTAAATCAAAAAACCTAATGAATTTCTTATACATTGTGAGTAGCCTACCTTCACTTTAAAACATATTCTTATCTAAAATGAAATCAGCTAACATCTTGTATCTTCTAAATCACTCTCATAATACCGTATATTGTAAACTCTATTCACTACCTACCTAATGTATTCACTATGTGTGAGTGAGAAATAAATTTAAACTTATTACAATTAAGGATCTCTTGTAGCCAAATTAATATATTGTATTTGAAAAAAAAATGATGAAGAACTGGCCAGAAATGGAATCAAATATTATTATCAAAAATAAAAGCGTTTGTTATCAGTTTGTGAGTTTTATTTGCCTGTGATTTTCATCATGATGGTTAAAAATGATATTTTTAGTTACCTAAATAGAAAGACTAAGAAATTGTCAAAAAGCACAGATTGGAAAGACCGGTTACGGTTGTTACACCATTGTGTAACAGTGTACGGTAATCTACTTCCGGTCTTTTTACTTTCCTTGCCCTATTACCATATGTAAGGAAAGTATTGCTTTCCGAAAAAAATTAAGGTACCCCAATTTCTAAATTTCTATACGTTTCAAGGTCCCCTGAGTCCGAAAAAGTGGTTTTTGGGTATTGGTCTGTATGTGTGTGTGTGTATGAGTGTATGTGCGTCTGTGTACACGATACCTCATCTCCCAGTTAACGGAATGACTTGAAATTTGAAACTTAAGGTCCTTACACTATAAGGATCCGACACGAATAATTTCGATCAAATGCAATTCAAGATGGCGGCTAAAATGGCGAAAATGTTGTCAAAAACAGGGTTTTTCGCGATTTTCTCGAAAACGGCTTCAACGATTTTGATCAAATTCATACCTGGAATAGTCATTGATAAGCTCTATCAACTACAACAAGTCCTATATCTGTAAAAATTTCAGGAGCTTTGCCCCATCTATGCAAAGTTTGATTTTAGATTCTCAATTATCAGCCTTCATATACAATTTAAACAAAAAAATTCAAGTGGAAAAGATTGAGCATGAAAATCTCTGCAATTAATGTTCAGTAACATTTCCACCTAGAATTGAAAACAAAAGCTTGAAATCCGAGAAAATGTGATTATTAAATTGCAAACTGTTGGCAACTGTTGGTTCCATTAAATCATTCACTATGAAGAGATAGCAGACCTCGTGTGTTTCCAGCCTTATTGACCTATCACCAGCTGTCTCATATCTTTGAATAGTTAGACTTGAGATGCGCGAGTACACTAGCGTCAGTCGATCAATTTTCATAACGGCAAGGAAAGTTGTGTGAGTGCGCCACACCCGATTTTTAATCTGTGCTTTTTGACAATTTCTTAGTCTTTTTATTTAATATGAATAATTACCACAATATCAACTTCTCAACTACACAAAAAGTGATATTTTTAGAATACTAATATTCTCTCCTACATATTTTTTGTCAAAAATTGAAGATTAATACAATAAAAACATCAAGAAGACGTGTATATAGAAAATTAAAAACACATTTTTCAGAAACAGGTATCTCCACATTGTTTAAAAACACTCTGACAACGTTCTGGATTTATTAGAAAAGGGTAGCGCTATCTGCTTTGTTGAATGATAGACAAGGATAGCAACACATATTTAAATCAAATACTACCATTATAGCGTGGACCTCACTATAGTATCCTAGATTCCTCTAATGAGGTCCGCACATATATGATGGTATTGCTATATGCTATCCTTGTCTATCATTCAACAAAGCGGATAGCGCTATCTTTTTCTTGCTTTACTCTGTTGCCAGATCTTCTTTTAACAATGTATAATTAATAATAAATCAACGAAATATTTCATCTTAATTATGAAAATCCATTATGAAATTATTGAAAGATATAATTTCTTGCTTAATAAAATATAATCGTTATTTTAAACGAGGATGAACCGTTATTATCACATCAATAAACCTGTATCAGCTACCGTCTATAGAAGGCATTGACAAGACAGAGGATTGGCAACGTTGTTCTGTTATCTTTCTCCACTGCCATTATAACGTGGACGCTCACTTTTGGAAAAATCATAACTGTTTCTGTTGTCATAGCAATGATAACATTCAAAAATTTGAAAATTTTCTGTCAGTGACATCCAAAACACCTTACATAAACACACCCCTACACTGTACACAATTTTATTCATGGATTGAAAATTTCACACTTTCTCAATAACCATCTACATTACAAGTAAGTAGATATTCACTCGAATTCAGAAATGATTCAAAAATTGATAGCTGAGATAGCAATATTTTTTCCATATTTAAAAAATGTAGTACCGTATTCTTTATCTCGAGCTATCTACCGCTAGTATTAACTCGATTATAAGGTTAGGAAGTAAACAGTATTTAACGTGAAATGAAAAAATGTTGTAAATTCCACAAAATTTTTATTTGAGTCCAAACTAGTTTCGATGCACTTGGCATCATCATCAGTGGTAGACTTGATGCCAAGTGCATCGAAACTAGTTTAGACTCCAATAAAAATTTTGTAGAATTGACAACATCTTTTTATTTCACTCTAATATGATCGAGAAATTCCACAAAATCTCTGTGCAAAGTGTTGAACAGTATTTTATCATTTCATGTTTTCATAACATAAACAAGAATAAAAATAAAATATTATTGAAAACATTTATAGGAGAGCTTTCCTGCAACTTGTTGCAAACACTCTATGCCATAGAAATAGCAGAGAAAGTATAAATAATTTGAATAAATTATAGTGGTTGATATTATTAAATCATCAATTAGATTTATGGAGCTATTGCAATTGTAATAGAATTACATTTTTGAATATTTATCATGAAAAATCAAGGTTTTCTGTAGATAAAGTTCCGCTACATGGGGCTAGATAGTCTAGTGGGAAATATTCCAAATATTTTGTAAATTGTATTTAAAAATCCTGTATCTTATTTGTTGGGATATAAATTTGAATTTGGTTACCTTAGTACCCATCAAGTAGGTACAGTGCAATAAAGTATCCATTCATATAAATAACAATTATAAATCTAAGTATACCCTTTTAGAATTGTTCAATCAAGACTTGTTTCGGCTATATAATGTCATTATCTGACTTGATAATAGCATCATATTATAGCCAAAACATGTGATTGAACAATTTTTAAATGGTACTTAGATTTCTAATTTTCATTTATATTAAGAGTAGCCCTAAAAATAGACAGTATCCATTAATGCCTCTATTATATCATAAATGTGACAGGTAACTGTTCTTTCAATTATTTCAAGATTGATAAAATTCTTTTTAAGAGACATGAAATTCATTTATTGAATGATATTATCAATTTAAAAGTAACCAAATACGGGTTTATAATAAACTTCTGTCTTCATCATACCTCTTTTATAAAAAACACTTCACTTTAATGGGCTACTTTTTAAATTAATAAAAACAATATAAAAATCTTAAAGTACCCTCTATTGAACTATTTATATAACAAATGAACTACTTTAAAGTTTTTAAAAAATAAAGGGTACTTCAAGATTTGTATATTCTCTTTTATCAAATTTCCAATATTATTAGCTCTATCCATTCAATTTGAATAACTGAAATATAGTGAGCTCCACGTTATAATGGCAGTGTGTTTGATTAGTGATGGTTTTGCTATCCTTGTTTATCATTCAACAAAGTAGATAGCGTTATCTCTTTCTCGCTTTGCTCTGTTGCCAGATCGTCTTTTAACAATGTATAATTGCCAAGCGAAGTGAGGTCTAAGATTCAAGTCGACGGTTTGGCATTTCTCTTAATGTTTAAATGTTTATATGTTGCGCATTTACGGCGAAACGCGGTAATAGATTTTCATGAAATTTGACAGGTATGTTCCTTTTCAATTGCGCGTCGACGTATATACAAGGTTTTTGGAAATTTTGCATTTCAAGGATAATAAAAAAGGAGAAAGGAGCCTCCTTCATACGCCAATATTGGAGTAAAAATCAGACTATAGAGTTATTCATCATAAATCAGCTGACAAGTGATTACACAGATGTGTGGAGAAGCCAGTCTATTGCTGTATTTCCATAAGGTCTATAGTTTCAATCAGGTACTTGTGGATGATTATACTGCGTGAGGTCTACTGTTCACAGAACTACTAGTTAATAATTAGTTCACAAAATATTTCATCTTAATTATGGAAATTCATTGTGAAATTATTGAAGAATATAATTTCTTGCTTAATAAAATATAATTGATTAGGTATTTTAAACGAGAATATTACATCAATAAACCTGTATCAGCCATCTACACAAGACAGAGGATCGGCAACGTTTTTCTCCTATCTTTCTCCACTGACATTATAACTTGGACCACACTATAGGTACAATACTTTATCTCCATTTTCATTTGATTTTGAAATATTAATTTCGTTTCAATTAAATTTACAGGTAACATGAAAGGCATCCTGAAAACGAACAAATCAACACACTGCGTCACACCGTCTCAAAACAATCGACTAAAAAAACAAATCAAGCCCAAAAAACCCTCCTCCCTACCATCAACCCCATCCAAAGAAAAATGCGTCACTTTCGAAAATTACAGCCCCCCTGGTGTGGAACTCATCTGCCCTAAACCATCAGGTCTGAGTGGAAAAATGGAGAAAATAATCCCTCAAATAGTTGATAAAATGGTGGGGGAAACACTGACTGTCCCTGTGAGACGGTTGAAATCTTTTCAGATTGTAGAAAGAGAGAGAAGTATTGAGCCAGTTGAGAGGAGAAATGTTAGACTGAGAAGAAATAATATTAGAAAACCTTCTACTGTGAAACTGGGCTCAAAAAATGTGAACAAGGAACTCACAGATGAAACTAAAATACTAAATAGAAGTTCTAGAACAAATATTAAACCGCTGTGTAAGAGCAAACTAACCAACCATACTTTTACCCCGTTGAAACTTACTAGAAATTTGGAAGAGAAGAGTTTAGAAAACTGGGGGGTTGATAAGACAAATAAAGTGGGAAACGGAGAGAAGACGGAGCAGAAAAGGAGTTTGGAGAGTGGTGTGGAAAGGAGAGCAAGTGAGAAGAGGAATTATTTTGAAGAGAGTGAAGACGAATCTGGAGATAATGATAACAATAATAATAATTGTTTTGATGAATATAGACCAGAGGGGAAACCTAGTGTTATAAGGATTAATATAGTTTTGTGAAGAGTTGGGAAGTAAGTATAATGTTATAATACAGTAAGGGTGTTGAAGGTTCAAGAATGGAGTTGGAGAAGAAATTTGGCGGCCATGGAGAAATTTAAGGAAGTCCACATCGTACTATGAAACTTGGTCTAAAAAAATAGATTGAAGAAATTTGGAAAGTATAGTGTATAAACGGGAGAACAATTGAGAAGAATTTTAATAGAAAGAAGAATCTTGAAAAATAATAAGCAAAACATAAAATAAATTATACATCTGGAGAATGAAGAATATGAGTCCTACAGCTTAGTCTGGTGGTTTTGAAGATTCATTTGATTATTATAATTTTTCTCATTATCGAATATTAAAGATAGATTGAGTAAAGCTGCCTGTTATTGTCACATACACTTACCTTTTGAAACATTTTTGAGATACTAGTTTCGGTTGCTATACCATTATCAATTTCTAGTATTCATATTGCAGCTCATTTATTTCTTCATAGCCAAAAACGATTTGGCACATACATTACCATTTGGAAATTTTTTGAGACACTAGTTTCGGTTGCTATACCATTATCAACAATTTCTAGTATTGAGATTGCAGTTTATTTATTTCTTATAGCTAAAAAACAATTTGGCAACGGTACTGAGCTAGAAGAAGATAGAGCTACCTGCTTTGTCTAAAGACAGACAAGAATAGCAAACCAATGTTGTGTTGACTTAAGGCTGTGCAAAGGCTAGAAATAAACTTTCTACTCGTGATATTTTTCAAAGTTTTTCGATTTGTATATCATCAAGCTATCAAAATGAAAAAGTTTTCTCAGGAAACCATTTTTTTCAATCATTACTTTTTAAGATATGAGCGACTGAAGTTTGAATTTTTGGGACAGAACATTTCAAATTCGGTAGGATATAAATCCATGAGATTAAGAGGATGGATTCTTCATGGTATTGTTGATCTAGTAAAACAAAAATTTTCGTAAAGTATCAATTTTTGAAAAAGTTATTCAATTTACTAAGAATAAAAAAAAAACTTTTAGTTGAGTTATTATTGGTATATTGAATAACTTTTTCAAAAATTGATATTTTCTAAAAATCTTTGTTTTACTAGCTCAACAATACCATGAAGAATCTATCCTCTAAGGGCCGTTTGCACAGTGACCGTTTAAACTAAATCCGTATCAAGTCTAGTTTGTTATAATGTGTTTCATTTTGAGTTTAAGCAACTACCTGATTAAATCGAGTTTAAGCTTTGACCGTGCAAACAGCCCTAAATCTCATGGATTTATCTCTTACCGAATTTGAAATGTTCTGTCCCAAAAATTTAATCTTTAGGCGCTCATATCTCAAAAAGAAATGATCAGAAAAAAATGTTGTTTCTTGAGAAAACTTTTTCAGTTTGATAGCTTGATGATATATAAATCAAAAAATATCACGAGTAGAAAGTTTATTTTTAGCCTTTGCACAGCCTTACCGTGAACCTCACTACAATTGGCAACATTGTAGGAGCTAGAGAAGGATGGAGCTATCTGCTTTGTCTAATGACTGACAAAGATAGCACATGTATATTTCGATTAGATTTTATTAGATTTGGATATCATCCAGATCTGGGAGATTTGCATTTTTCATTAAATCCATGAATGAAACATCATGGATTTTTTTTTCAAAAATGGTAACAAATTAGAATCGCTCAAACTCTCAGGAATGATAGTAGGCTACTTAACGAGAGGAACAATAATATGTCATCACATTGGCGAAATTCACTTCTATTCTTGAGTTATAAGCGTTTGAAGATGAGTGATTTCTCTGATCTGTGAGTGGAGGAAAGATTCTATGTTTGAGTGAATAACTCACCCTGTATTGTAGCGAAACGTCTCATATTATAGCACAACACTTGTTAGGTCAACCTCTATTCATAGCCCGAGTATCAACCAAATCTGGGAGATTTGCATTTTTCATGAAATCCATGAATGAAACATCATGGATTTTTGCAAAAATGGTCAAAAATTAAAATATAAGATGAGCAATAGAACAATAATTCGATTTTTCTAGATTTTTTTGTGTAACAGAACCATGAAATGCGAATTATGGCTAAGAACTATTATGCAGGGAATTTTTCAATAATAACACATTTTTTTCAACTACTCATTTAATCACACTATTCTATGAAAATAAATCAACACAGTAAAAATATTACATTAATCAAGAGTTACATAATAAAACTTGATCATAAATATTATACTTATTCAATCAAATCAGATGAAAAAATCTACAAATAGAACTTAATTAATTTCTCAAACTAGAATAATCACTACCTCCGTAAACAAAGCCTTAGTGCATTCGTGTGACGTCAGCACAGGTAGGGATCCTACACCAATAAAAACACTAGCTAGCTGATATAGATCAGCTGAAATCAACGAATTTTTATTGGTGTAGGAGCCCTACCTGTGCTGACGTCACACGAATGCACTACGGCTTTGTTTACGGAGGTAGTGGAATAATACATAAATAAAAAAATCATATCCAAAGTACATTTATACCTGATGTAAATATTATATAAGACTCAATTTAAAATATACAATTTGATAATACATAAAGATAGAAAAAACTCTATTAATTTGTAATATTGAAATATTACCTATATGGTGAACAGAAGACATTTGGAAATATAATAAGTATATTTAAAGTAATTTGAAATATACAATTTGATAATAAGCAAAAATAGAGAAGACTTAATTGATCTGTAATATTAAAATATTGCCTATATGGTGAGCAGAAGACATTATTTGAAAATATAAGTATGACGGCAAAGTCAATCGCAAATTATTTGAGAAATAAGAATTTAATTTAATAAAATAGTATTTCAAAATAAATAATTGGAAGCACTGAGATAAATTATTTATACCAAAATTATTTAAGAATATTGGTAACTAATACATGACAACCTAATGTATGAAAATATATTGAAAATGATATGAATTTGTTAGTAATGTTATATTGATGAAGAAAGGAACTTAGAAGATAGAAACTTATAATTTTTAAAATTCAAAATATATTGAATATACTTTTACAATTAAAGTTGAGTGGTAGAGAGGGTTTAAAGTCCTAACTTCGCCTAATAAAGACTTTTTTCATTTCATTGGGAAGCTTCATGGACATAATATTACTAGCTGGTAAAAATGACAAATAACGAGTTAAATTTAATTATTATTATTAAACGAAAATCCAAATTAAATGCTGTAATTCACCCCGAAGACTTCTGCTACTGCAAATATTGACAACAGGGTAAACAGCTAGATGGAAATTCGATGAGCGCTACTAATCAAAAATTATTATTCAAAAAATCTGAATAATTGCAATATCTCAGTAATTTACACTCTGGTTAAATTTAAGTTAAAATAAAGTAACAAACTGTGGATTACATTGGAAAATGAACATAGTTGAAAAATAATGAGGTAATAGCAGTTATATGAATGCAAAGAATTCACCAGAGTGGGTTACTTTCCAAAATTGAAAAAAATCAGAAAATTGAAAGATCAATACTTGTAAATATAACTTAACATATTACAATAACTCATGAACACAGCTTTTAATTCTAAGACACTTATTTACATGATAAAGGCACTATCAGATTATTATTTTTCTTATGCATCAATTTTTAGTCGTGAAAATTTCATTTCAATTAATATTCATTCATACGTCAAACATTATATTATTAAATAATAATAGATTAAGTAAGTAATAAATTTTATTACTACATCGATTTGAAAAAAATGAGAACTTTCATTTAAAGATAAAAATTAGTTGAATTGAAATATTTAGCTGTACTAGAATTTAACCTATACAAAACTTTTGGAAAAGTGATATATTTTATCTAAAATTAGGAATTGAAGCAGTTTCAGCATATGTCTATTCTAAAAATCTTGTTCTAAGAATGCCTGTTCTAAATATTTGACAAAAGGCTTATGATTGAAATTTAGTTTACTCATAATTGGGTCAAATCAATGAATGGACATTCAACTGCATGATTCCAAAAACCTATATCTCAAGGATAATTTATTGCTTCAAAAATAATGTTCAAGTAACTACATTTTTGGAACATATCTACCAAAATTCGGGAGGAAAAATTTCAGGCCAAGCCTATTATCCTCTTCCGATCATTCTATGATTCGTTTCCGCATAAATAAATTTAATTCATTTCCAAATTTGAAATGTATAGATTAATATACTCTAATTCTATATTTTTAAAACATGGAACATTAAATTACTCTGTAGAATTCAACATGCGCGAAATCAATAGATATCTTTTGTCAATTTGGTGAAAGAAGAAACATGAAAAATAATAATAAAGAGATAGATGATTGAATAAAATATAATGAGATTGCGATAAGAGTTTTCTAATGGTATAAAAACTGAGTCCTGATATTTAGAAAATGTGAAACCATAAGTTCTTAATTCTATACTACTTTTTAAAATCTAAATTTAAATCTACTGATATAAATTTAATATTTATTCAAGTAAAATTGCTTCAAATAACGACTGACTAGTTTTCTACAAACTTACATACCTGACTAATTAAAATATATATTAATTTCCAATTACAAACTTAGATATTTAAATACAAAGCTCAGAACTTAATCATATATAATCTGTAACAAATATTTGAATCCAATATGAATATATTATTGAAAGTACATTGACAAGATAATAAAATACTAGGTGTTGGAGCTCGAAAAATGATCAATAAGATCTGTAACAAATATTTGAAATCAATATGAAATTAATTTATACAATAGTACATTGGCAAGACAATGGATAGGTAATACAAGGTGATAGAAATCAAGGGTAGAAAATGGTTTACGATGAAAATTTATGAACAATCAACAAATAAATATTAGACTAGAAGAATTAATCTACATGTTTTGAATTTTAATTGAAATTTATAACTTTATAAAAGATGGATCATCTTAATAGGTTCCTCCAGAACTAATATTGCGGGTGACATTTTCATTATTATAAATTAAGAAAAAGAATAGAATGTTCTACTAATAATTATTACAAATTTAAAAACCAAATTACACAGTGAAAAATTCTATTCTATTCTATATTGAGGAGCGAATTATATATTCCAATATTATTTCATACAAGCAGGAAACCCGTGTGTATATGTTAAAACTTGACAAACTGAAAAATTGACCTAATAAAACATTGAAAATAGCAATATAACCATCCTCGGTTAATTAAGAATCTATATATGCGAAATTTCAAGTTAATCGGTCCAGTAGTTCAGACGTGATGATGCGTCAAACATAATTTTCCTATCCCGTACGTGTATAAGCCAGTTCTTTCCTTTATTATAGTATAGATGATTGTCAAAACTTGACTATTATTCAATTTTTCTTGTCTCCTATCAGTTATTTTTAGGAGTTTCTTGATCCATTAAGAGCTACGATGTTAAAATCATAATTTTCACTAATATTGATGAATTCTAGCATAGAGAAAATATAGCATATAGCACCTTATCCTATATTTTCTCTATGATTCTAGTTAATGAAAAAATGTAGAAATTTACAGAAATGATTAAAAGTCACTGATAACTGATTACGACAAAAATTCATATAGCTATTGTTAAATTTTCACAAGGTTTACAAGAAATAATTGATTATTATTAATTGATAAACTACTCAAAGAATTCAAAGGCAATAGTTAGTGCACCACAAGAAGATCCCTAGCTTTCTTTCTTAACAATGGTTTTCAAATGACATTCAGGGATCTTCTCACGGTGACACAACTAAAGCATCATAATAATTTTACAATCAATTTCAGATGTAAATTAGGAATAGTAACTAAAATTACATTTTGTGCGTGGTTGATGAGGATAATTTTCAAAGGAAATATATAGTCAGGCCAAGCCAAGACAATATTTTGTATCAAAACAAATACATTTGTATCAGGATAAATTTAAAAGAGCTAGCAACACTAACACATCACAATGATGTGTAGTGGTATTTTAATACATTGGCAACAGTTACATAATAATCTATCCTGTTTTAATACCACAGAGAAACGTAGCATAAGGATAAGGTCATGCCTTTTATTTATTTATTCATAGACACTAGATACAATCCAGGTGAAAACTATATTAGTTCTTTATAAAAAACTATTATCTCTATAGTTCTACTATCCTCTAAATACTGTCAAGTTAAATTAATTGATAATACAAATACAGAGACGTTCTCTAGTACAACAAACTCAAGATGGTGTTATTTTTCATTTCTTTCTATTTTAAAATTTAGATAGGGACGTTCTTTAGTACACCAAACTCAAGATAATGTTATTTTTCATTTCTTTCTATTTTAAAATTTAGATTGTTCCAAAATTGGAGAATACAGCAATTTTAAAATTTAGATTGTTCCAAAATTGGAGAATACAGCATTAAATTTTTAATCAATTCTTTTGATCTGACTGAAATATTCCCCAAGGAAAATTATTCAAACACAATCATGCAGACTTAGAAAAGTTGAGAATTTTTTATAAAAATTTCAATTTTTCAGACACTAAACAAGGATTCGCTTTTTTATGTGTGTCATCTATACACAATTTTCAAAACAAGTTGGATAAAATGAACAAAATTAGGGTAATATTACAAAAACATTAATTTTTTCAAGATAAGAAGCTAGGATACTTTTTGAAAACATGTTGGACACAACTAACATAAATCAAAATATTTCAATAAAGCATCAATTTTTCAAGACGAGGAAGTAAGCTTATCTATTACAATCAAATATTATTTCATGAAATACAAATCAATAAAAATATTGATAACTAAGAATACTCAATAATTATTATAATATAGCCTTCATTAACACTGGTATTCCATGCCTAATAAACTAACAATTTACATTTTAATAATAATTAAAACCTTTATATTCTCCTCACACACATGCAACACTATCATTAAAAATTAGAGGACATTTCAAACTTAGTTTCATCTATTACATAAATATTAAAAGTAATTCTTCACTAGCCAAATAAGTAAATAATCAGCTGTGCCATACAATTATTATAAAGATAAAAATCTTACAATAAAAAGTAAATACAACATGTACAAAGAATAATATTATGTAAACTACTGTAAGTTTATCTATACATTGGTAAACATTTTATGATATTTTTGGTTGATTTATGTTGAATGTTCATTCAGTTTTCATTGCAACGACGTTCATAAGGTTGAACAAGTTTTTATGATGAGCTTTTTTTACAAAATTGATTACACTTACCAACTAATGTTAAATAGTACAGAGGTGTGTTGATATGACCAACCATGCTTAGCGTTTGTACTTTGGTGGGACGATACGTTTAGGCAGATATCGAATCATGGCAACTGAAAAAGAAACACATTTATTACAAACTAGCAGGTAGCCCATGTTCCTCTCAAAGGTCTAATTAAAAACTAGACAAACTAAAGGCTTGACGTAATGAAATCTTAAAGAATTCAAGATAATTTTCTTCATCACTGTCCATGGTTTGACGTATCATTACAACTGGAATTTGAAATCGCTTCTCGAATCTTGGCTTTAAATTCTTCCGTTGTTGCAGAATTGAAAGCCAAGATTCGAGAAGCGATTTCAAATTCCAGTTGTAATGATACGCCAAACCATGGACAATGATGAAGAGACTACAGGAATGTTTGCGTAGAAAAGGGATACACCTGCAAGATGTCATCTTCAAAAAATAAATGTTACGGTATTATTTATTCTAAAATGGCATTATTTTTACTATTGAATGATATTGAGAACTTTATTTAAAGATTTGTTTTACTTGAAATTATTTAACTTTCAAAATTTCCCGTTTCTCTGAAACTCCCTGTAGATATCTCTAATCGAGATTGTATTTTTGGGACTGATCTTTGATTGACTATAGTGAGGTCCACGTTATAGTGGCAGTGTTTGATTAGAAATTGTATTGCTATCCTTGTCTATCGTTCAACAAAGCGGATAGCGCCATCTCTTTCTCGCTTAGCTCTGTTGCCAGATCGTCTTTTAACAATGTAGAATTAATAATTAATCAACAAAATACTTCATCTTAACTATGTGAATTCATTATGTGTCACCTGGTCATATGGGACATATATATGAATCATATATTTATCTCATATTGATCAGGATTTTAGAGTTTTAATTTACGAAAGTTTAATGAACAATGTTTTTGTCTTTGAACAGTTTTGTCATCGACAGAAAGATTGTTTATTTCACTTGTTATCAAATTATTTGTAGCTTCTCTTTTGTTTTTCATAACAAACGTGCTCGCTTGTGCGACTGATAAAAATATGTATTTGAAATGGCTTCATGTTTGGCATTGACTGAGTTATATATTAATACCCAAAATATTACTTTTGTGGTGTGTGAGCTCGTTCGATAGGACTGTGAGTAAAGTCCGGCTGTTCTGGTGAAGGGGATAGATTTTGTTCTTGTTTTATAATACAGTTTTCCTGTCACAGTTCGGGCAGTTTAAAGAGAATTGTATTATTGAATAGGAGGGGATCTGAACCCACTTCATTAGATCAGTTTTTTTATTTTTAATTAATAATTAACGTCGCGTTCAACCAGTGGATGCCAAATTGGGGGCCATTATCATAAAGGTAGGTGACTACTGAGTCATTGTTTTAAATTTTCCATAACCACAACAAATTTAATCTTCACTAGCAGCCAAGCGAGTAGCCCTTGAAATATTCATCTGTTTATTGTTATTTCATAATTTCTAATTATAATTCTAATTTTGTATTAATAATTTATTGTTTTGTTTTAATTATCAAAAACCAGTACGATCATTTCTTGTTTTTCATTTTCCCACCCTTAGATACTCGGTGAAGGCAGATCTTGTTTACATATTTGGTGGAGGTTTATCCTGCCGTCCATATATTGCTTACATATGAAATTATTGAAAAATATCATTTCTAGCTTGATAAAATATAATTGATTATTTTAAACGAGAATGAACAGTTGATATTACATCAATAAACCTGTATCAGCTACCGTCTATAGAAGGCATTGACAAGACAAGGATCGGCAACGTTGTTCCTCCATCTTTCTCCACTGCCATTATAACATGGACCTCACTATAGACCACGGATGACTCAGTGATCACTTATTGATTTGAATGGACTATTTCTATGATAATTAATCAATTCAAGTATTGTTAAAATACTTAATTATTATTAAAAGCCCTATTAAAATACTTTATTAGAATTTAAATTTGAATTTCATTCACCAACCTTCGAAATCTGCAAGATACCTCTGCAGAGGTCAACTAGAGATCTTTGATTGGGTGTGTGCGACGCATGCGCAGTGGCTCACGAGACAGGCACGCCGTGCACCCGGAAGCGATATAGGCACGTGTACTCCAAATTGCCATGGTTCGATTCGATCTTCAACTCTACCAGTCTGAACGGGTCTTCTACGGCCTGAAAAACATCACAAGAGAAACAGAATTAGATAATAAATCAAATATAAAATATTATAAGAGATGATACAATTAAATGTTAATTGGACGGCTTTGTGCATAAAGGAACCAAGCGCCAGGTAACCCAAACTGAGTAAATTGACCTCAAAATCAAATATGTAATGCTAATGTAAATATGGAATAGGTAAATATGTAAAAATATGTAAATAGGGAATGCTTGAAAACTAAACATAGCAAAATATTTCACATTATTATAATTAAAATAGGGAATGCTTGAAAACTAAACATAGAAAAATATTTCACATTATTATAATTAAAATAGGGAATATTCACATAAATTTAAAATCAAATATAAAATATTATAAGAGATGATACAATTAAATTATAATTGGACGGCTTTGTGCATAAAGGAACCAAGCGACAGGTAACCCAAACTGAGTAAATTGACCTCAAAGTTTATGATGGGTCCTCAATTGAACATGAAAAGTTTGAAATTAATGCTACAAGATGAATAAGATTATTTCACGAATATTGATATAGTTTTTATTGACTATAGAATAAATTAATGTAATAGTAGGCTATTTTTAGCCAAAAATGGTGCTTAGTTCCTTTATGCTTAATAGTCAATGCTACATTAGAGAACAACGTTGCCTATCCTCTGTCTTACCTCTCTCAATTAACTGTTCATTGTTCATTAACCTCAAAATTGTTCCAGCAATCAGATTTTTAACTTAACTATGTGTAACGCTAGTTCGCCTCCATGGTGCACATTGGGTAACGCTAAATGGACTAGCAAATGATGGCGGTCAGACAAATTTATGTTCTCCTGACCGAAAACTACACAACATCTCAAAGAATTTGGAAATATACAGTGTATATCTAGGCATTTGAGACTCATGAGCTATATATTTGTTGTGTATCTGCCATACGCTAAATAAATAAATAACTGTTCATTCTCGTTTAAAATAATCAATTATATTTTATTAAGCAAGGAATTATATTTTTCAATGATTTCATAATAAAGATTAAATATTTTGTTAATTAAATATCAATCCTACATTGTTAAGAGACGATCTGGCATCAGAGCAAAGCAAGAAAGAGATAGCACTATCCGCTTTGTTGAATGATAGACAAGGATAGCAATACAATTATTTCTAATCAAACACTGCCATTATAACGTGGACCTCACTATAGAAGAATGAATGAAAAGCTCAAGGTTGTGCATTCAATAATTTTTTTTTGATTTTTTTTTCTTTTTCTAATCTATTGGACAGGTTCTTAGGACATAATCTATGCAATTGAAATATTTTTATCAGCTTCTGTTAGCTAACAATAGGGCTTCAAAAGTCACTTTTTTGAGGCGGATGGTACACATACCCTACAAAAACTACTGGACAGAAAAATTTGCAAGCCTCCTCTTCAATATAGCAAAAATTACGTCAACTTTGTTTTTGAAAATCTGAAAAAATTTAATTTTTATGCAATTTAAACTCCTTTTTCACATTCAATGTTCGTTCTATGGACTTCAAATTCATAGCAACTTGTAGCGCTGTTCTTGGTGAATGAAGTTGATGCTTAAACTTCTTTTATAGACACAATAATAGCCGCTGGTATGTGTACCTTTAAAGCACGGTTTTACGCCTGCTATGCTCGGGCAGCAAGTGAATAGTACAGCTGGAGCGATCTAGCGGAATTAGTTTGTCCCTAGAGCTAAGCGCTCAACGTTAACCATGGAGGTCTTCGTGATATCAGTCTTATTCCTGGTTGCTCTCTATTAGTTCCCACAGTCGGCTGTTTGATTTGATACGGCGCAGGTCTGGTGGCTTTATATGAGAGAGTATCGGCAGGCAGTGTTGAGGTGGGTCCCAGAAATTCTGCGCATTGTCTTGTTCAGCTCCACATCTATTAAGGTGCGTACAGACTTTTGCTCTGCTCCGCAACCGAACGTCACTCGAGCAGATCGATTGATGATCGACCGGGGATCAAGAGTGGAACGCGAGAAGAGCTAACATCTCCCGTAACGTTCATGATAGGTGCGACTGCAGAGCGGGGGCGGAGCGACCACGGAGCGATTGAGGGAAGAGGGCGAAGCGTGCGCGGAGCGGGTTGGAGGCGCGCATATCTGTACGCAGCTTTAGCTTGACATGGCTGCTCTCATGCCAAACTGGTGCACAGTACTCTGCAACGCTGTAAACTAAAGCCAGGGCTGACTGCCGCAGAACAATAGCTCCTGATCCCCAGGTGGTACTTGCAAGTTTGCTGATTAGATTGTTGCGGGTTTGTATTTTAGCTCTCACCATTTCAAGATGTTTTCGAAAGGTGAGGCTGCGATCAAGTTTTATGCCCAGGTATTTTGGAGCTACTATAAAATGGGGAACAATTACTACTATTACTACATTTGCTATGCTTTGCATTTGCTTTGTGAGCAATAGCTCACAACTGAGACTCCTGGAGGCGTCTCACCCGAAACGCCGACCCCTCCTCGGTGGGAAAAGGCTGAGAAGAAGAAATAAAATTTAATTATAATTATATAATTAATTATTATATAATAATAATTTTCCCCACACTCAGACTTGTTGTCTTTGTGGGAAATGTCCACTATGCATATAATTGTCTCTGCTGCTATATTAATTTTTTTTGTGAATAATTAATATTGATTGAATTTGAAGATAAATTATTATTATACTAGCAGTTAACCCATACTCTGCAAGGATTTAATTAACATAACTTGACAAACTGAAAACTTCACTACTGATATCTTGAAGAATTTAAAATAGGCCTATAACCATCCTCGGTGAATTAAGAATCTATATATGCAAAATTTCAAGTTGGTCAGTCCAGCAGTTGAGACGTGATGATGCGTCATTCGTGAATTTCCTATCCCATACATGTATAAGCCGATTTTTTACTTTATTATATCTATATATATAAAAGCGAAATGGCACTCACTGACTGACTACCCATTATCTGGGCATAACATTTGATCGCGCCCTCAGCTGGGGTCCCCATGTACAACTTGTCAAAAAGCGACTTAGAAGGCTACTATATGCTTTCTCTCAGCTAAGCCAAGTTTTAAGTAAAAAGCATTGCAAGTCAGTGTACTTTGCTTATGTTCAGTCCATCATTCAATATGGCATTCTTATTTGGGGGGGACTGCCTGCTACCCTTTTGGAGCCACTTGCGGTGTCGCAGCGGCAAATAATCAAAACTATCCTTAAGAAAGAGTACCGCTATTCAACCATTCAGTTATTCACTGAATTTCCGGTGCTGAACATAAGACAACTCTACGTAAAATCTTTATTAATTTATCTCAGAAACAATCATTTTAACATTTTACCAGAAATAATTCATACTTATCCAACAAGATACAGAGTAAACTATGGCTTTGCGACGCCCCAAGTGGTCCACGGGCTTGAGTTGAGAACACCTTTCTACCTAGCCCAAATGGTACACAGGAACTTACCTTTTGAGATAAGGAATATGCAGGAATGCAGTATTACTGTATACAAACGAAGGATTGAGAGGTGGCTGTACTGTATGGGCTGGGAAATGACAGAAAGTCTGCTTCGGTCAGTATACTTGCATTGAATTAATTTGTTTATTTCCCGGAATTCTTCTTTTTCTTGACTGTATCAGTGAGAATCTTAATACTCCTTCTTCTTCTTATGTAATAAATTGGCACCTTTGTACTGATATCTTTTGAGGATCCGCTGATCACTGTTCCTACATAATATATCTTCAATTTCTTTATTTTTCTTTCCCCATTTTTTTTTAAGATTTAGAAGTATTATTAACATGTTGTTGCTAAGAAAAATTCAATATGTTTTGTTTGATATTATTACTTTTATTTCATTCAAATTTACTTTTTTTATTGATCTTTTACTCTTATCTTTGTTATGGATTTAAAACTATAATTTACAGTACCATATGTTTTGGTATTATGATATGTTATTAATGTGTTTTATTCAGCTATCAAGTTGGTGAAATGTAGCTATTTCTCTACTAGAAAATCATGCAGGCCATTTAAGGCCATAAATTGATAAAACGCAATAGATCTAGAACCAGTAGGTAACCTGGAACTCACCCCTACACACAGACGTATAGTCTTGTAGGGGTATTCTAGTAATAATAATACTATCAATTTTATTGTATAGTGCATTTTAAAGAATAAATAATTTTGAATTGAATTTGAATTGAATTGACTGACTGACTCACTCACTCGCAGAACTAAAAATCTACCGGACCAAAAACGTTCAAATTTGGTAGGTATGTTCAGTTGGCCCTTTAAAGGCGCACTAAGAAATCTTTTGGCGATATTTTAACTCTAAGGGTAATTTTTAAGGGTTTAAAGTTCTTTTAGCATGTATATTCTTTTTATTCCAATATCTTAAAATAAAATTATAATTGAAATGTCCATACCATATGTTAATATAGAACTATAATCTAGACAGAGTACCTCTTCGAAACAGTTGTTCTGGTAACTAAATTAAAAACTTTGTCAGGTTGGCATTAAGTTGAGTTGACTTTGTTAGGTTGGTACCAAGTTGAAGATTGAAATGCATTTATCCAGGACCTCCTAAATACCAATTTATACAAATAGCCAAAATTAGCGTTTTCTCAGCTTTTCTGCGTTTCCTCACCTTTTTCAATAATTGATGGAAATATATTTAAAAAAAATCAGTTCACAGGTTTAGCTGAGGTGGAAGAATTTTGTTGCCAAAGATACGCAGATATAGTAACAGGTGTTTTTCGAGATCAAAATGACATAATACGTTCAAATTCGGTACAGAGGTTCCGCTGAGGTCTACATGCAGGCGAGCGAAGCGAGCACGCTGATCTCATTTTTGGACGATCCAGTCGGGTGTCCAGGGGGCGGAGCCCCCTGGTTAGACGGATATGGCGAGCGAAGCGAGCCTGACGGCTAGTTATATAAATGTGGAAAGAGAGTCCAAAATTATCGAAAAAGGAATTACTCACATTGGCTTTGAACGTCTGCAAACTAGTTCCATTATCTTGGAACCGATATCTCCCCAGGAACGTTTCTTCTTTATCATCCTCGTCTCTCAAGCCCTGGAGATAAGACAAGATTAATAGAATATTTTTTTTAGAAATCCAATCAACAACTATAGACACACACTATAGGAATGAAACAAGATTACATATTAGATCAACAATTATTCATCAGTGGACTTTCTGAAGTAAACATGTTTTCTAAAAAAAAGAGAAATAAACGAAAATAAGTTTTTCTTGCTGACTGTTTCTTCTCGTGAGATCAGCTGAATAATCCCACACATGCACTCGTTCACTCACTTCCATTACGGTATCGACAGACGACAAAATTTCAAGCTGTTTTTCCAAGGACGTATTATTTTATCCTTCTAATGTCCTTCAGCGAGTTATCCCAGGGTTTTGGAAATTTTGCATTTCAAGGATAATATAAAAGAAAAAAGGAGCCTCCTTCATACGTCAATATTAGAGTAAAAATCAGACTATAGAATTATTCATCATAAATCAGCTGTCGAGTTGACTATAAATTGCATGCTATGACGCATGCAATTCAATATCTCAATGTAACTTGGTAAAAAATTAACAGCTTTGTAGACTATAAATTGCATGCAATTTTTATGCACTATTGAATAGGATGCAAAAAACTTATAACTGCTCGTCTGGGCGCCTATAGTGTGGTCCACGTTATAATGGCAGTGGATAAAGATAGATGAATAGCGATGCCGATTCTCTGCATTAATTGATTATATTTCTACACCGTCAAAAACATAATTGACATCGTTGTGGACCTAGAAAAGGATAGTACGACCGGCTTTGTCGAATGATAGACAAGGATAGCAAAACCAAAGTTGATCAAATACTGTCATTATAACGTGGACCTCACTATATATGTCTTCTGGTTTTCTCGCGCTAAATTCCGGAAAGCGTTATATGATAATTAAATCTTGTGTAAGCATTATCTGATCAAATAAATAGTTAGAGTATCAGTGTGGATGTGCTTATGGTTTGGGACGTCGTTATAACTGTGCGAGGTCTACTGTTCACAGAACTACTAGTAGTATAGGATATGATTTAGTGACTGACCCAAACCGAGAAGTCCTTGGGAGCAGAGTCAATACGTCCATGAGGCGCCAGAGAGCGCGGTATGTGTTCCAGTGTGAAGCCTGTCACTATGATGGTCGAGGACAGCTGTAGAACCACATACCCCAGTTGACCGCTGAAAGCCCAGCACTCCCCTGGGTGCATACCCGGCTGCAAAACAAATTCATCAAATACGATTGAATAAATACGAATTACATAATAAATTGGTCAGCAAAAACAAAGAAGAAATTGACAATCTATTCAACAATCAATTCTCCAGAATCAGTCAGTGTTCAATCAATGTTCACAGTTTGAATCTCAAACGATAATAAACTGTCAGATCATTTCACTGGAAAAAGACGAACAAAATGGCAATACAGTGAAAGTTTTGCCTATATTTGACCAAAAAATCTGGTGTGGCGCACGCACACAACTTTCCTTGCCGTTATGAAAATTGATCACCTGACGCTAGTGTTCACGCGCATCTCAAGTCTACTATTCAAAGATCTGAGCCAGCTGGTGACAGGACAATAACGTTGGAGACACACGAGGTCTGCTATCTCTTCATAGTGAATGATTTAATAGAATCAACAGTTGCCAAGAGTTTGCAATTGGATGATTACATTTTTTCGAATTTCAAGCTTATTTTCAATTTTAGGTGAAAATGTTACTAAACATTAATTTTAAGGTGCGTACCGGTACAGATTTACGCGCCGCAAACATGAGCAATTCACTTTAGATCAGCTGATGCCAAGCTTTTTATATCTGTATCTTACCGTTTCTGTAAAAATACAGATATAATCAGTATTAAGTACGCACCTTTAGAGATTTTCATGCGCAATCTTTTCCACTTGATTTTTTTTTGTTTAAATTGTATTATTTGAAGCCTTGTATCTGACAGTGTCACCAACCTCTCAATACAACATCTCCCTCCATAAAGGGTATCACAAAAAGATACAAACATATAAACTTAATTCTACATATTACAAAGTTCAATTTCCAAACATATAGCCTAATCCTGGATGAGAATTAATTTTACAAATCCAATCGCTCTCTATTCCTAATTATTCTACCTTATCTTGATCTCCTTGAACCAATATTTTGATTATTATCATTTTTCAATTGGGAATCTAAAATCAAACTTTGCATAGATGGGGTGGAGCTCCTGGAATTTTTACAGATATGAGACTTGTGGCAGTTGATAGAGTTTATCAATGACTATTTTAAGTGTGAGGGGCCGAAGCCCAAAATTCCCGGATACAGGAGCCGACTCCTGTATCCACCTTCCACCCCTGCAGTATAATAGGCCCAAAGGCCTCTCCTGCAGAACTTGCAACTCTCCCGCGCGTGCGAGCTGCTTCTGAAAACTCAGGCCGCAGTGATATTATGATCAGCACTGAGTTAGCGTGACACTATGATACAAGTATCATAGCACCACTCACTGTCCTCGGCCTGCCACCAGCACTGTTTCCAGTGTCAGGGGCAGACCGAAATTTTCCGCCTAGTGTTAGTCCTCCTACTTCGGTCTACTGGTGCTACGAGGGCACCACTTCTAAGGGTTACTGTAGCTATTTATGACTATTTTAAGTATGAATTTGATCTAAATCGTTGGAGCCGTTTTCGAGAAAATCGCGAAAAACCCTGTTTTTGACAACATTTTCACCATTTCATCCGCCATCTTGAATTGCATCAGATAGAAATTGTTCGTGTCGGATCCTTATATTGTAAGGACCTTAAGTTCCAAATTTAAAGTCATTTCGTTCATTGGGAGATGAGATATCGTGTACACAGATGCAGATACACTCATACACACACACACAAATATTTTTACCTGAATCAGCGTCCTAGGACTGTTGGAGCTACGCCAGAGAGCAAATCCAAACAGGACATAGGTCTGGTGTCCTCCATTGTCTCCATTGTAGCTTTCCGTGCATCTTGTATTCAAAACATGGCCTCCTGTGGAGAAAAAATGAAATTACTGTTGAGTGTAAGAAGGGCACACAGTATGAGAGACTACCAGCGTCACATAGCTTCACAAAAAAAAACAACACTATAGTGAGGTCCACGTTATAATTGCAGTGTTTGATTGGCAATGGTATTGCTATCCTTGTCTATCATTCAACCAAGCGGATAGCGCTATCTCTTTCTCGCTTTGCTCTGTTGCCAGAACTTTTAACTATGTAGAATTGATAACAAATCAACAAAATATTTAATATTTTATCTTAATTATGGAAATTCATTGTGAAATTATTTAATAATATAATTTCTTGCTTGATCCTATACTATTAAACGAACAATTTCTGTTTATATGTTTGTATTTCACCGGATCTCGAAAACGGCTCTAATGATTCTCACGAAATCCAGAACATAGTAGGTTTATAATATAAAAGTTCGATTGCACTAGGTCTTATCTCTGGGAAAACTCGCTGAAGGACATTAAAAGGATTTATTCATCCTTGGAAAAACCGCTGATAATTTCGTCGTCTGTTGATGATGGAAGTGAGTGAGCGAGTGCATGTGTGTGGGACTGAGACAAAATTATGACTCAGCTGTTGAAATTTTGTAATCATTCAATCAGGTACTTAGTGCCGGTTGTACAAGAGCCGGTTAAATTTTAATTCTGATTAATTCCAGTAGAACCAATCAGAAAAGAAATCTTTTTGAAATGGTCTTCTCTGATTTGGTTCACGTGAAATTAATCCGGATTAAAATTTAACATGCTTTTGTGAGAGAAATTTTTGCATTCCTCTGGGAATTAATCTCAATCCACTGTGATTAGATTGAACCTTTCTGTATGAACTATAAATATATTATAATTTCTTCTTTCGTAATAAATTTTATACTCCAGAGCGGAGATCGGTGCCCCGATATTAAAATATAATTGATTATTTTAAACGAGAATGAACAGTTAATATTACATCAATAAACCTGTATCAGCTATCGTCTGTAGAAGGCATTGACAAGACTGAGGATCGGCAACTTTGATCTCCTATCTTTCTCCACTTCCATTATAACGTGGACCACACTATAGGACTGTCGGCTTGAGTTAACAATGGAGTTTGGAACATAAACGCCCTATATCGTGGGATATCATCTTCACCATTTCATCCGCCATCTTGAATTGCATCAGATAGAAATTGTTCGTGTCGGATCCTTATATTGTAAGGACCTTAAGTTCCAAATTTCAAGTCATTCCGTTCATTGGGAGATGAGATATCGTGTACACAGATGCAGATACACTCATACACACACACACAAATATTTTACCTGAATCAGCGTCCTAGGACTGTTGGAGCTACGCCAGAGAGCAAATCCAAACAGGACATAGGTCTGGTGTCCTCCATTGTCTCCATTGTAGCTTTCCGTGCATCTTGTATTCAAAACATGGCCTCCTGTGGAGAAAAAATGAAATTACTGTTGAGTGTAAGAAGGGCACACAGTATGAGAGACTACCAGCGTCACATAGCTTCACAAAAAAAAACAACACTATAGTGAGGTCCACGTTATAATTGCAGTGTTTGATTGGCAATGGTATTGCTATCCTTGTCTATCATTCAACCAAGCGGATAGCGCTATCTCTTTCTCGCTTTGCTCTGTTGCCAGATCGACTTTTAACTATGTAGAATTGATAACAAATCAACAAAATATTTAATATTTTATCTTAATTATGGAAATTCATTGTGAAATTATTTAAAAATATAATTTCTTGCTTAATCCTATACTATTAAACGAACAATTTCTGTTTATATGTTTGTATTTCACCGGATCTCGAAAACGGCTCTAATGATTCTCACGAAATCCAGAACATAGTAGGTTTATAATATAAAAGTTCGATTGCACTAGGTCTCATCTCTGGGAAAACTCGCTGAAGGACATTAAAAGGATTTATTCATCCTTGGAAAAACCGCTGATAATTTCGTCGTCTGTTGATGATGGAAGTGAGTGAGCGAGTGCATGTGTGTGGGACTGAGACAAAATTATGACTCAGCTGTTGAAATTTTGTAATCATTCAATCAGGTACTTAGTGCCGGTTGTACAAGAGCCGGTTAAATTTTAATTCTGATTAATTCCAGTAGAACCAATCAGAAAAGAAATCTTTTTGAAATGGTCTTCTCTGATTTGGTTCACGTGAAATTAATCCGGATTAAAATTTAACATGCTTTTGTGAGAGAAATTTTTGCATTCCTCTGGGAATTAATCTCAATCCACTGTGATTAGATTGAACCTTTCTGTATGAACTATAAATATATTATAATTTCTTCTTTCGTAATAAATTTTATACTCCAGAGCGGAGATCGGTGCCCCGATATTAAAATATAATTGATTATTTTAAACGAGAATGAACAGTTAATATTACATCAATAAACCTGTATCAGCTATCGTCTGTAGAAGGCATTGACAAGACTGAGGATCGGCAACTTTGATCTCCTATCTTTCTCCACTTCCATTATAACGTGGACCACACTATAGGACTGTCGGCTTGAGTTAACAATGGAGTTTGGAACATAAACGCCCTATATCGTGGGATATCATCTTATTCCATCATTCCTCTATACTGATATTCACTTGAAACGTTCAGTATTGATTGAATGGGATATCGTCGTACGCGCTATCTTTTCTCTATCATATCACTAGTAGTTCTGTGAACAGTAGACCTCGCCCAGTTATAAACACAGCCTCCTCTTATACTGTCCATCAGAGTAAATCCTGTCTGAATGTCGTGTCGGCGAGATATCGGTGTGAAAACGGCTAATGGCTGTTGGGGTTGGTGTATCAAAAATGCTAACATCAAAAGCTAATCTCCTTCAAGACACTAGAATTGAAAGCCCGAATTCAAGGCCCGAATTGAAAGCAGAGAAAGGTCGAGAGAAAATACTATGTTACTTTCAGTTATTAATTGCATGCGTCATTTCATGCAATTAATAGTGCATAAAAATTGCATGCAATGACGCATGCAATATTAATAGTCCACACGACTGCTGAATTTTTACTAAGTTACATTGAGATATTAATTGCATGCGTCATTGCATGCAATAATTAATAATCCACTCGACAGCTGATTTATGATAAATAAACTTAATTCTATAGTCTGATTTTTACGGTGATATTGGCGTTTGAAGGAGACTCCTTCAAGACATACTGGCAACAGGTCAGCCCGAGTTGAAAGCAGAGAAAGGTCGAGAGAAAATACTATGTTACAATTGCATGCGTCATTGCATGCAATAGTGCATAAAAATTGCATGTAATGACGCATGCAATATTAATAGTCCACACGAAAGCTGATCTTTTACCAAGTTACATTGAGATATTAATTGCATGCAATTAATAATCCACTCCACAGCTGATAGCTGATTTATGATGAATAAACTCAAGTCTGATTTTTACGGTAATATTGGCGTTTGAAGGAGACTCCTTTTCATTTTGTATTACCTATCCTTAAAATACAAAATTAAAAAAAAAAACTCATATATACGTCGACGCAAAATTCAAAAAGGAACATACCTGTCTAATTTCATGAAAATCTATTGCTGCGTTTCGCCGTAAATGCGGAACATATAAACATAAACAGAAATGCAAAACCGTCGATTTGAATCTTAAACCTCACTTCGCTTGGCCAAAAATCAGCTGTCATGTGGACTATTAATTGCAAACAATGAGGCATGCAATTGATAACTCGAAGTAACATAATTATTTTTTCCCGAATTTTCTCTGCTTTCAACTCGATAAGCTTTCGATGATAGTGGCGTAGTTGTTTACAACAAATTATTACACTACAGATGGAAAATACTGAGATATTGCAATTAATCAAATGCTAATGAATTAATTATTATTATTATTATTAAACAAAAATCCAAATTAAATGCTGTAATTCACCCCGAAGACTTCTGTTACTGCAAATATTGACAACAGGGTAAACAGCTGGATGGAAATTCGATGAGCGCTACTATTCAAAAATCATTTGTCAGCCCGGGAATCGAACCCAGTACCTCCTAATTGCCGGTCAGGAAACCCTTACACCAAACTGACAATCTCTGGATAGCAGTGCTCATTTTATACAAAGCCATAGCGGCCAGCCAGTTTACAGATGGAAATTACTGAAATAATGCAATTAATCAAATAATAATTAATTCATTAATAATTAATTCACAATAATAGTAATTAATTCATTAGCATTTGATTAATTGCAATATCTCAGTAATTTCCATGTGTAGACTGGCTGGCCGCTATGGCTTCGTATAAAAAGAGCGCTGCTATCCAGAGATTGTAAGTTTGGTGTAAGGGTAAGCATTCCTGACCGGCAATTAGGAGGTACTGGGTTCAATTCCCGGGCTGACAAATAATTTTTGAATAGTAGCGCTCATCGAATTTCCATCTAGCTGTTTGCCCTGTTGTCAATATTTGCAGTAGCAGAAGTCTTCGGGGTCAATTACAGCATTTAATTTGGATTTTCGTTTAATAATAACAAATTATTAGCATTGTAATGCTAATAATTATAATTAATGTTAATAATTATTGTCGATACAACAACCCAAACAGCCATTATACAGTTGTTACAGCCATTATGTAGTTTGTACACACCGATATCTCGACGACAGGACATAATTCACTCTGATGGATAGTATTGGTGGAGGCTGTGGTTTTTAATTGCGCGAGGTCTACTGTTCACAGAATTACTAGTATGATTACTAGCCGGGAGGCTCGCTTCACTCGCCTTATCCGTCTAACCAGGGGCCTGTTGAGTTGTCTATCCAGGAGTTGATAATATCTTTGTGATTATAGATTTCTATTGAATTTTGCGATTATTAAAATTGATAGCTTCAATATTTGTTTGGAAAACTTCATTACTTACCGCTAGATTCAAGTGCATAGTCGACCATTCCTGTCTTATCAGCGTCGTAGAGACACAGAGCCCGTTCAATCATCACACTCACATAGTCCTGCTGCACTTGGGTGAGGTTCATTTCGCCCGGTGTAGTTAATTCAACCTGAAATCAGACAATTATTCATTAAAAATAGGATCAAAATTCATTAAAAATAAGATGATTCATTGAAGAAGATTAAAAAAAAACTCCTGAAATTCAGTTAGTTGTCAATTTTTAGGGGTTAGTGAGACTCAAACTACACAGTGATTAGGAACCTACAACTAGTAGTTCTGTGAACAGTAGACCTCACGCAGTATTCTCATCCACAAGTACCTGATTGAAACTATAGACCTTATGGAAATACAGCAATAGACTGGCTTCTCCACACATCTGTTTAATCACTTGTCAGCTGATTTATGATGAATAATTCTATAGTCTGATTTTTACTCTAATATTGGCGTATGAAGGAGGTTCCTTTTTCCTTTTATATCATCCTTGAAATGCAAAATTTCCAAAAACCTTGTATATACGTCGACGCGCAATTAAAAAAGGAACATACCTGTCAAATTCATGAAAATCTATTACCGAGTTTCGCCGTAAATGCGCAACATAAAAAATATAAACATTTAAACTTTAAGAGAAATGCCAAACCGTCGACTTGAATCTTAGACCTCACTTCGCTCGGTCAATAATATAATTCTATTTTATATATTCTAAATAGTCTAAGTGGAGAAATATATTTCCTTGATTTGTTTTTGTTTTTTGTAAAAATGATTAAATATGTATATATTTTTTGTGGAAATGAATTAAATACTTCCGATGTGCCGGTTACTGGTATGTGGAAAATCAGCTTGAAAACAAATACAGCTATGGAAGAGACAGAAAAATCAGGTCTTGTTAAAGATACTCTTAAGGTGCGTACAGATATACGCGCCGCGAACATGAGCAATTCACTTTCAATCAGCTGATGCCAAGCTTTTTATAACTGTATCTTACCTTTTCTGTAAAAATACAGATATAGTCAGCTGATTAAAAGTGAATTGCTCATGTTCGCGGCGCGTATATCTGTACGCACCTTTATACCTTCAACTGAATTGCTATAGTGAGGTCCACGTTATAATGGCAGTGTTTGATCAGCAATGGTATTGCTATCCTTGTCTATCATTCAACAGAGCGGATAGCGCTATCTCTTTCTTGCTTTGCTCTGTTGCCAGATCGTATTTCAACAATGTATAATTAATAATTAATCAACAAAATATTTCATCTTAATTATGAAATTATTGAAAAATATAATTTCTTGTACAATAAAATATAATTGATCATTTTAAACGAGAATGAACAGTTAATATTACATCAATAAACATGTATCAGCTACCGTTTATAGAAGGTATTGACAAGACAGAGGTTCGGCAACGTTGTTCGGCTATCTTTCTCCACTGCCATTATAACGTGGACCTAACTATAGGGCTGAGAAATTGAATGAGTGATTCAACTGAATGAGATTATTTCCCTTATCTTAGCTGATTATGGTTATGTTTCAATGAATAAAATAACGTTGTTACATCGTCTTTCACCTTCTCGGTTATTTCTGCCAACACTCTTTCCATCACATGCTCTCCTTCTGCAAAATAGAAAGAAAAGAAGTGGTCAAGAGAAATATAGATCAAAAAGAATGATTGGGTGAGAATAAAACGAAATAAAACATTCAATTATGAATAAAGATTACGGTGCATAAACGCATGAACACATTTAGTACATCAACTCCGAACTCCGAAAAATACCGATTGTTTCAAAAATAATGACCCAATTTTAAACAGTTATATTCATTTTAAAAAATGGTGCACACAAACCAAGAATTTTACATCAAATTACTCACAGAAATATCAAGTTTATGATGATGTATTATAAGTGTTCTATGTGCCCTACTTTTGAGGCTCGGACGACATCTAGACGGTAGCCAAATTCATCCAAGACGTCAAGATGTCTGTCTTCTCGGACTGTAGCTACTGCATCAGTTATCCTGGTTTTTTAGATCCTCAATATCAAGTGCTAAGAGAGGAACAACGTTAAAGATCGTGTTTATGTTCCTCCCTTAGCACTTGATATTGAGGAGCTAAAAACCAGGATAATTGATGCAGTAGCTACAGTCCGAGAAGACATCTTCAACTAAATTTTGACGTCAACTTCATGTTTATACATTGAAAATATATCTCCATACAGTCAACTATGTTTGAAATAACAATTTCACTATAACTTTATATAACGTTTTTATATATAAAGCTCAGTCAGCTGAGCTTTAGTGTTGACGAGTTTGTGTTTCTTGAATAGTTCCAAATTTTCTCAAATAACTCAATATTATTCGTTAAAATTGGTAATTGAGTGGAATATTTCTAATTAATTTATCAATTCAAGCCATCTAAATTCAAAATTTATAGTTTTAAAGTTTTGTTTTGGACTGAAGTTTTATAAAAATTGTACACGTGAAACTCTAACCTTATCTTGGAGAATGACCTTGAGGTTGTGAATGAAAGTCATACATAATTTCGCTCCTGGGTTTTGGAAGATTTTGTGTTATAAATAGTCATGGATAAGTACAAATTTTGTATTAATTTCATTATTAATTGTTTCTTGATCACGTTTTATCATTTTGTTTTAGATTTTAATTCTTAATTCTATTTTATAAGCCAAACATCGTTTAGAGGTTATTTTGAGGTTAGGTTTTCGAGATTTAAAAATAAACATAGATAGTTTACTTGACTAAAATTATAACCAAATTAAAATCCTATCATTTATAAATCAATTATTATTATTGCAAGTAATATAATTTCTTAGATAGGAAGATGAGCTCAAGTAAAACACCGAAGGTTATTAATAGAAATGTACACATAGCGGGAGTACTTACGCGTTCCCAAAACGAAAATTCAAAAACGCCAAAACCAAAAACCCCAGTTTCTCAAACTACTTTAGCCGAAAAAGTTGCTCAACTACAAAGTAGCCACACTAATTTAAAAAACCAATTAGAAGTAACTCTAAAAACGTCTGAGGAAGAAAGGTTAGGGATGGTAGAAGAAATTAAATCTTTGGAACTGATTATAAAATTACAAGATGAAGACCATAAAAAAGAAATACTAAATCTAAAAAATCAATGTAGTCTAATGTCGGAGGAAATAAAGAAACTAAAATCTAAATTTGATAATACTAAATGTATGATAGAACCTCCGTCCAAATGCAAAAAAATAGAATCTAACCTAAATGATGGAAAATGCTCTGAAAATGGTCGATATAAAACGTACAGTGAGGTTTTGAAGACAGCAACCAAAAATATAGCTGAGGGAAATAAAGATAGGAAAGGGAGAGTTCTGCTACTGACGTCCAGTCATGGACGTGATTGCAGTGATCTCCTTGATAAAAGATTGAAAAATAAATTTGATGTCCAATGTTTTTTCAAGCCAAGTGCATCAATTAATGCAGTTGTAGAGTCAGCTAGGGAACAAACTAAAGACTTTGATGAAAATGACTATCTAATTGTACTGGGTGGCTCAAATAATATAAATGAACCTAACTTGAATCATCTTCCTCAAGTAACAGAAAAAATCAAGGAAATTGTGCCACTCAGCAAAAAAACAAACTTAATAATAAGTACTATTCCTAATAGGTTTGATAGGCCAGAATTAAATGAAGCAATCAATTCGACAAACAAATCAATCCATAATACAATCAACAGCCTAAAAAATAAGAATTCTAAACAACTGGGGATTTGTTTTCTAAATGAAAGGCTGAAAAGACATAACTTCACTAATCATGGGTTGCATCTAAATCGATCTGGCAAAGTAATCTTTTGTAATAGATTGGCAGAGCTGATTGAAAGCCGTTTGCAATCCTCTGGTTTAAAAACAGTCAAAAAAACAAATAACAATTTTTTAGTAAATTGGCTCAAAACAGGGAAAGGGAAATAGCTACAAATGCTAGAGATAGAGTAGCACAAGATGGTAAGGTTTTTAGTATTTATCATCAAAATATTCAGTATCTTCGCAACAAAATTGACAGATTAGAAGTATTTCTTAAACAGGAGGATCCTGACATTGTCATTTTAGAATTTTGTAATTTTTCACGGACTGCGAGCAATTTGAGGAGTGTTGGTTTATCAATCTTAGCAGCCTGGTTGAACATGATTATTGGATAAAAGTGTGTTCGATCATGGAATAAAAGTGTTTTCGACTATGTCAACTTGAATTCACCGGCCGGTCTTTACTACTGAACTGTCGTCTGCTTCTTGCCGGCTGAGTTAGAATTTATCACTCACTGATGGAGATAACAGATAAGGACACCGGTAAGATAAAGTGACAAACAACTAGTTGCGCACTGGCTGATTTTTCTTCAACCCTCTCTACTGTCGAGTAGACAGGTTCTTCAACCCTCTCTACTAAAGAATCTTTATCTACTAAATAGTCTATCTACCTCTTTATATAGTATATCTATCTCACTCTGACCTACTTTTATTTTAATAATGATTCAATCATCGTTTTCTTATCTATAAATAAGCCGTCTTTTCCTCCCACCTGATCCTTTTCAGATTCAGGAGCTTCCCATTCTCCTGGTTCGACAGCTTTCCTGGCATTTTTCCTGTCTTATTCCGTTAAATCTGCATTTGCAACTGATTCAAAAACAACATTCAATTCTCGGAGGTCTTAAGCCCGGTCCAAACGCTCAAGTTTAGCTTCAGTCTTTTGCTCAAGCAAAAGTCGGAGCATGTGAGTCGCTGCGTCTGGACGGGTCTTCAAGCTTAAGTCGTCAAACTTAAAATGTATCGGCCGGAATCTTTTTCCATCAACCGTCCGTCTTTTGCCTATCCACCAAAACCTAAATCGCGTAAAAATGGAGATAGAGAAATTGTGATTTCAGATTCGGATTCAGCGACCTCAAATTAATAAAATGCCTCGCGAGTACTTGAAAATAAGCAAGTTTTTCTATTGATTGTATATAACACCATTTAACCTTTTCTTTTCTTTCTTGATTCTCATGATACTCGTAAAACGGATGGGTCTTCAAGCTTAAGTCGTCAAACTTAAAATGTATCGGCCGGGAATCTTTTTCCATCAAACCGTCCGTCTTTTGCCTATCCACCAAAACCTAAATCGCGTAAAAATGGAGATAGAGAAATTGTGATTTCAAATTCGTATTCAGCGCCCTCAAATTGATAAAATGCCTCGCGAGTACTTGAAAATAAGCAAGTTTTTTTATTGATTGTATATAACGCCATTTAACCCTTTCTTTTCTTTCTTGATTCTCATGATACTCTCAGAATTTGATGTTGATATTATGATTTACTATCATGATATATTAAGATATACTATATTGTTGATCTTCAAAATTTCAATCCATTTACAATCACAGTGTCTCGAGATGTGACATGTAAACAAAGCCATTTAGCGATTAACAGTAATATTTTTGTGATGATGTTGTTAAATATAACATTATCCAGTTGAATCAGCGAAAAAATAGGATATAATTATTACTTATCTACCGGATATATGTCAACCGTATATACAACTCTGAAAATGGTCGAAATAAAACGTACAGTGAGGTTTTGAAGACAGCAACCAAAAATATAGCTGAGGGAAATAAGGATAGGAAAGGGAGAGTTCTGCTACTGACGTCCAGTCATGGACGTGATTGTAGTGATCTCCTTGATAAAAGATTGAAAAATAAATTTGATGTCCAATGTTTTTTCAAGCCAAGTGCATCAATTAATGCAGTTGTAGAGTCAGCTAGGGAACAAACTAAAGATTTTGATGAAAATGACTATCTAATTGTACTGGGTGGCTCAAATAATATAAATGAACCTAACTTGAATCATCTTCCTCAAGTAACAGAAAAAATCAAGGAAATTGTGCCACTCAGCAAAAAAACAAACTTAATAATAAGTACTATTCCTAATAGGTTTGATAGGCCAGAATTAAATGAAGCAATCAATTCGACAAACAAATCAATCCATAATACAATCAACAGCCTAAAAAATAAGAATTCTAAACAACTGGGGATTTGTTTTCTAAATGAAAGGCTGGAAAGACATAACTTCACTAATCATGGGTTGCATCTAAATCGATCTGGCAAAGTAATCTTTTGTAATAGATTGGCAGAGCTGATTGAAAGCCGTTTGCAATCCTCTGGTTTAAAAACAGTCAAAAAACAAATAACGATTTTTTAGTAAATTGGCTCAAAACAGGGAAAGGGAAATAGCTACAAATGCTAGAGATAGAGTAGCACAAGATGGTAAGGTTTTTAGTATTTATCATCAAAATATTCAGTATCTTCGCAACAAAATTGACAGATTAGAAGTATTTCTTAAACAGGAGGATCCTGACATTGTTATTTTCACAGAGCATGGCTTAAAAATAAAGGAAATAAATCAAGTTAGGATTCCAGGCTATTCACTGAGATCAGAATTTTGTAGAATAGCTCATAGAAGTGGTGGTGTATGTATATTCACTAGCAATGCTAAACATACCCAAACTTATGAACTGGATTTTGTTAAGAGATTTTCTGTTGAGATGGATTTAGAGGTGACGGGACTAAGGTTAAAAATTGATGATCGATTTGAGGTAGCAGTGTTAGGTATCTATAGGTCACCAAATGGAGACTGGCAAAAATTTTGTGAGCTGCTCCATACACTTTTGGAAATTACAACCGCTCGTTTCACAAATGTTATAGTAGTAGGAGATTTCAATACCGATTTTGCCAGGCAGGATAAAATGACAGAGGATATTAGAGATATTATTAATATGAATAATTTAGAAATTAAGGTCCACGAATATACAAGAGTAACTCGAACTTCACAGACAATTATTGATAATATCCTCACAAATATAGAAGGTTGTAATGTCAGGTTAGGTAGCTCAGATCTATCAGATCATAACTATCAAATTTTAGATGTTAAGTTGCAGGGCCAGAATCCAAGCAGAAAAAAAACTTTTGTGAAAGAAATTCAGCAATATGAGCTAGGAAATATAAATTGTTTGAAGCAGGAACTGCTTCAAGAAAATTGGAGTAGTGTTTATAACAGTTGTAACCTAAATTACAAATATAAGCAATTCATTGATACTCTAAGATTTCACATTAGTGTATGCTGTCCAATAAAAAAAGTCAAAGTAAAAAGTAAATTAAACAAAGTAGATGAATGGATAACTGAAGATATTCTTACTCAAAGAAATATTGTTAGGGAAGCTTATGAGGAATTTAAATTAGTGAGGGATGTTCCGAGTGAAGTCAAATACAAATGTCTAAAGAAAAACTATGCAAAAGAAGTGAGGAAAGCTAAGTGTAAGAAAACAGCTGAAATATTAACAACTAGTACCAATTTTAACTCTGCTGTTTGGGAGGTAATTAATAGAAATAGGAGAGCAGCTCAAAAAGATACAGTTACTAATGTCCCTAGGATAATCGATGAACATGGAAATTATATGGATGATAGTATAGACATTTGTAACTTTTTCAATAAGTATTATCAACAGGTTGCATATAATCTCCAAAAGTCACTGAACACTAATACTTATAATACAACTACATTAAATGCTGAGCCAATTGAAAAGGTATTTAAATTTCATCCATTATCAAGAGATGAGTTGTCAAGAATAATAAAAAATTTGAATAACAAAAAAACAGTAGGATTGGATGGGGTCTCAAGCAAAATTTTAAAAGAATGTGAAAATGAATTACTGGACCCTTTATTGCATCTCCTTAATACTTCACTAGAGCAGGGTATTTTCCCTGATGATCTGAAACAAGGAAAAATTTTGCCAATTTTCAAGAGCGGTGATTCTGAAAGAGTTGAAAATTATAGACCCATTAGTATTCTAAATGTAATAAGTAAAATTTTTGAAAGAGTAGTTTTAAATAGGCTATTGATGCACCTGGAAGAAATTAATTTCATATGTGATGAACAGCATGGGTTCCAGAAAGGGAAATCTACTAAGACTGCAATAGTATCCCTTGTTGAAAGACTAATAGATATAATAGATACAGGTGAGAAGGCAGCCGCAATATTTCTTGATTTATCCAAAGCTTTTGATTGTGTGAACCATAGAATATTATTGGAAATACTAAAAACTGTAGGTGTGAATGGTATAGAACTAAAATGGTTTGAATCATATCTCATAGGTAGAAACCAGTGTGTTGAGCTTACCAAGGTGGATGGGAATGAAATAGTAAAAATTAAATCCCAAAAACTGGAGGTCCAGGCTGGAGTACCTCAAGGCTCAATTCTGGGTCCCTTACTGTTTCTGTTGTATGTGAACCAATTACCAAAAGAGTTAAAAGATCACAGAGCTCTGTTGTTTGCTGATGACACATCGCTTATCTTTAACAATTATTTATTAGATAGTCTAGAAATAATGCTTTTACTGGAGTACAGTCAATTGTCCAATTCTTGAAGCAAAGGCAATTAACAATAAATAGTAAGAAATGTCAATTCCTACAATTCAAAAGTAAATATAATTCAGTAGAGGATAGAGGAATAAATGTGTTTGTAGAGGAAAATGAATTAGACCAAGAAGAGAAAGTAGCATTCTTGGGAATTTTATTGGACAGGAAATTAACATGGCATCCTTACATTGAGAGGATATGTAATAAGATATCATCTGGGGTATTTGTCCTGCGGCAGCTTGCTAGGCTGAATGATAAAAAACTACTGCTAACTGCTTACCATGGACTTATACTATCTCATATTAGGTATGCTATTTTAGTATGGGGTAATTCATCTCAACAAAATATGGACAGGGTGTTTAAGATTCAAAAGAAGGCACTCAGATGTATAGAGAAAGTAAATAGGTTAGACTCTTGTAGGCCTTTATTTAAAAAGCTTGGTCTATTAACTGTGCCATCTTTGTATGTATATGAAGTTGTAATGCATGTGAAAACGAGTGGTGTGATCCAGAATTCAGATGTTCATGAGTATAATACGCGAAACAGAGCAGATTATCATATAATGGGTCACAATAGTAGGTTATTTGAACAAAAACCAGATTATATTGGTAGGAAATTTTATAACAAGCTACCTCAAATCTTGAAAAGTAATGATGATTTGAAGATTTTCAAAAAACAAATTAAAAAATATTTAGTTGATAGAGCTTTTTATAGTGTACAAGAATTCCTTTCAAACCTAAACTAGGTTGAACTACTTAGTGTTAGAATTATTATGTAATAACATGACTTGTCTTATACTCCATGACTGGAGTCTTTAGGACGTAATCTTAAAAAAAAAAAAAAATACCGAGGAAAATGGCATTTACCTGTTATATTATAATAGAATATTACTATCAATAAGTCTTTTTTCCGTTAGGGCTACTCTTCAATATAAATAAAAATAGAAATCTAAGTACCCTCTTTAGAATTGTTTACTCAGAACATGTTTCGGCTATATGATGCCATTATCATACTTAGATTTCTATTTTTATTTATACTATCAATAACCTTAACTCTACCTTAGTGATGCGATCATTCAGCTCCTTTTCAATTATATCAATTCTTCTATTGATGATCTCTCCTTCCTGAAATGAGACACATTCAGTTAAAATGAGAGCAAAACATGTTACACAAAAATATAACAGAACATAAGTTTTTTTTAACATTTCATAATCTACATTGGTTTGTAATAATTGAGTCCGGAATACGGCTTTGATTATAAATTGAAATACAGTCTACCCAGAGATCCGTATTCTATCAAGACAGCCTGTTATTGACCTCAAAATTGAATCCCTCAAGCAAGCAATACCTCTAACATTCTGGAAAAGTATTTATGTGATTTATTGAGGTAACCTTGATTGACTTACAATGACCAATTCACTGTAGTTTGAATGGGACATGGAGTAAAATCATAGTATTCTTTATTCATTCATACAATAAGTACATCATGCAGTATTAAGTACAGCATTACCTACATTATTAATAATCTAATAAACGTGCTACAGAATCACGTTCACACGTTAACATTTATTACACATCAGAAACTAAAACGATTAACCAGTGATTGATTTAACGTTAAAACTTCCAACTTACTTCAAATAGAATAAAAAATATATTTGGATCAATGTTATGTAGGACTAAATATATCACGGGGCGATAGGAATCGGCATTCTAATGTTGGATGATAACCAATACAGTAGTACAAGGTGGTGCAGAGGAAACGCATGTTTTTCGAACCGCCAGTATTCGACAACGGGAGGGGGCATTATCCTTGAACGAAAGGTGGCAGACGGCCCATAATTATATGGTTCCAGTCGCTATGGACCGTTGGAATGTTCAACATCATGTGTTTGCAGTCGAGCAGTTTTTTAGAAACATGAATCTGTAGTCACAGTGCAACGTCTTTTCCGTCAATATTTTAGAGTTGGACGTCGAGGTGCAGTGTCTGATCGAAATACTGTACTCCGATGGGTTGCAGCGTTTAGAAGTACTGGTTCTGTGATGAAAAAGAAACCACCTGGTCTTTCCCGTTCAGTTCTTACCCCTGAAAATGTAGACCGAGTCAGTGTCGTCCTAGTTCTGAGATCATGTCGTGTTGTCGATCGTCTAGGACTAGTAACAACTGCCGTTCTGACTCGTTCTACATTTCCCGGAGTAAGAACTGAACGGGGAAGACCAGGTGGTTTCTTTTTCATCACAGAACCAGTACTTCTAAACGCTGCAACCCATCGGAGTACAGTATTTGGATGCACCTCGACGTCCAACTCTAAAACATTGACGGAAAAGACGTTGAACTATGACTACAGATTCATTGTTTCTAAAAGAATTGCTCGACAGCGAACACACGATGTTGTACGTTCCAACGCTTCATAGCGACTGAAACGGCATAATATGAGCACAGAATACAATACAGAATGGAAAGTCCGCTAGTATCCGGAAAAATCCGCCATCTTGAAAGAAAGTTCAGCATTGTAATAGTATTCATGGGAGGTTCGGATCACTTTACTGATCCCGGTCAATCGGTCTCGTTCACTGGCGCTAGCCAATCAGAAGACCAGGATTGGAACACTTCCTAAGGTCACGTGACGTGTCTTGTATTTGTGCCATGTAAAAAGCATTGGTTAAATAGGCGTTTGACAGTATCCATTCTGTATCTATTCTGTGATAGTATGGGCCGTCTGCCAACATTCCTTCAAGGACAATACACCCTCGCGTCGTCGAGTACTGGCGGTTCGAAAAACATGCGTTTCCTCTGCACCACATTGACAATATTCAAGATAGATCATTATTAACAATGTTTAAAAATCTCCCGGAAAACAAATTCACTCAATACGACAGAAATGCTTTCACAACAAAATAGCATGTGATTCAGTTTCCATAACAAAAATTTGACAACATTGTTTTCCATTCAACTAATACCATAGAGAAAATATCGCATGAGACAGCAAAGAAAAAATATAGCATAAGGAGATGTCCCATGGTATGGGGCATTAATGCTATCTTTTTTCTCTGCTAATGCACCGTGTCCCACGAAGAGGTTTACACGTTCAATTTCATATTACGCGCCCATCCATGTACCGAACTTTTTTAAATTTTACACAATTTAAAAAGTAGGTTCTGAAAAAATTCAGCTCCCTAACCTTCGCAGAAACAAAATGGCGGCAAATTGAAAATTTTACCAATTCGCTTCCCATAAGAACTACTACTTTCATGAGTTTATTATCTGATCTGTTTACTTGGTTGCGATAGTCTTTGCTCATTTGATGGTACCATAAATGGATCAAGCAATCTTCCAACCTCAACCTCATTTCGCAAATCGTGTCAAGCAATTACTAAATGATAAATTTCATGACCGTAGGATTGTTAGTGGAAGTGATTTTTGGCCACCCCGATCACCCGACTTAACTGTTTGTGACTTCTTTTTATGGGGGTTACTTGAAGGAAAAAGTTTATACCCATAGGTTCAATAATGATGAGGAACTAAAACGACCAATAGAAGAGGAACTCCTCCGGATACCGTGGAGTTTCTTTGTAAGAGCTTACGAATCACAAACATGTACATGCATGTTTATCATGCATTTCCTGCCGTTAGTGACCTACCTAAGGTATTAAAGTATTTGCGATCAAATGCCTATTTTAATCCCATCCTATAAATTGTACCTCCTTGAAAGTATTATTCATTTTAAATGAAAAAACCAACGAAAGCTACGAAGCTATTTAGCATGAAACAGTTGCAGATTAAATGAATTAAATAATATGAATGTTCCTAACATTATATAATAAAGAAATGAAATTATATACTACACAGCAGTATGAATTGAATGGATCAAGGTCTATAAATACAGGTCATGACACAATCCGTGATGCATTGCAAAATCGCCATTTTATGGTGTCCTAGTTCACCAATTTTCAAATTTATCAGCTGCTATCATTATAGATTGAACAACATGATGTGTTACCGTATTTTGTAATATTGTTCAAGGGATATTGCTTGGCTTTGAATTGTGAAATAAATTGTTCCGACAGAATAATAATATTTAGATTCTAACTAGGTACTGAATTGTTGATTTTCAAATTTAATTGATCGGGAACTTAAAACTCTTTTTGAAGTTGGCCTCGCATATTTCTGTCTTGTCCCAATGCCTTATAAGTCATAATCCTTAAGTTGCAAGAATAAGAACAATTTTTTATGATAAATAAATTAAGAATTGAAGCATTTATTATTGAAATTTCATTTTCAAAAATTGAAAACTTGAATTCACATATTATCTGAACCAGAATATTGTTTTTAAAATGCATAATTTTGTTACGAGCAAATTGAATTGGATTTTCAAATGTACCGCCATGAAGATCCCATAAAATGGCCGCTCCATAAGAAGCACGAGTGTCATGACCTGTATTTATAGACCTTGGATGGATGAACGAATGAGGAAACGCATGAATTGAGAAATGACTTAATTCGCTACTAAGTTGCATGAGTAAATCAAAGAATAAATTTCTTTTTTTATTTATTGGGGATAATTTATTGCCCACATGCGCTTTTAACTTGTGCGTGGGTAATGGAAGTGAGTTAGTGAATTGATGAGATGATCAAACGTCCATGCCATATGCGGGATTCGAACCCACGAACAAGGCGGTGCTAGCAGACCGAAGTTTGTAGCTCTCCTTACCACTAGACCAACCCGGCCGGCTAATGAATGAATTAGGAAAGTTCATTGGATGGAAGTATAGATGACTGAATGAACTAATGAACAAACTAATTGATCAATAAATAAACAAACCATTAAACGAATAAATGAAATTAATGTTTTTTAGGACTACAGCCCAATATGAGCGTTGGCCGCCTCCACTACAGCTCTCCACTCTTCTCGGTCCTCTGTCTATCCTATACATCCCATTTTTTGGAGATCGTCTCTCACTTCATCCTCCCACCTTATTCTTGGTATTGAAATTAATTTTAAATAAGTTAATAAATAGATAAATAAACCATTTCTCTAACCTGATCCAGCAACACTTTCAACTTCTCACTCCGTACAGTATCATCTACCAACTGAGCCGAGTCCTGTTTGAGTGTACTCCGAACCGCCTCCTGTACGATACCAATCAGCTGTTCACGACTCATTGCTGGTTGCAAGTGGTCATTAGTGGCCGCCATCTTGGCAACAGAACCAGTTGCAATGGTTGCCGTGGAGGGGAGAGATGGCAGGAGGGTTGGTAAGAGTAGCAGGAAACTCTGAAAGCAATCAAACACAATTCAACTTTATTTTCTATTTTATTGTACTATGGTGTGCTGTATAATTGAGTTCTATAGTGAGGTCCACGTTATAGTGGCAGTGAAGAAAGATAGGAGAAAAACGTTGCCAAGTCTCTCCATTTTGCCACTGAGTGTACACAGCTGTTACTCAATTCATCCCATTAAATTTGATCTAATTAAAATTATCATTTCTTTGATAAAATAATCAATTTAATGCCAAGTTAATCAAGAAAATATATTTTTCATAATTTGATTAAAAAATTTGCTTTCATAACTGAGATTAGATTTTTATTTTTATACAAACCTGAAATGGCGGCTAATTTAAAAAGCTGTCATGCAACAATCTGAATTTCAAAACAACAGAAATTGAGTTTTTTGGTACGTATTCTATTAGAATTTCTTTTGAAAAATAGAAATCCTATTTAAAATAAGTAATCTAAATGGAAATAATTCTGAAATAACCTTTCAATATTATTCTATACTAGTAGGTCTAACCTATACGTGTAAACTAACTGAAGCGTATGATGAATTCTACGATGGTTGAAATTGAAATTGAAATTCTTTATTCTCCAAAAAAGATTAACAATACATTTGTATATAAAAAATAGTTATCAACTTTTAAAATGTCATTTCAGGTATTTAATTTGTGTTTATCATACGGTAATGTCTAAAAATTATCTCATTGTTTCAAAAATACATTTTAAATCAATTATACGACTTGTGTACTCAAGTATTTTGATAGAATAAAGAAAAACAATGGCGGCTGAAAATTGTTTGTTTACTTTTGTAGAGTCACTGTCAAAAGTAAAAATAAAATATTCTGACAAACAGACAACATTGCAAAGCTAGAGAGAGATAGCGCTATCTGTTTTGTTGTATGATAGAAAAAGAACAGCAACAGTATTGTCAATCGTACTCTGCCATTATAACGTGGACCTCACTATATTTGATTATTTAGCTTTAATAATCTAGTACTATTGTGTTTGTGCTTTGCATATTTCATTCTCTTGTGCATAATCATGATTAGGCCAATTTATATCAAACCGACTCAAATTACATTTATTATTAGCTACTTATCTGAGACTGGTTGTGATTCTTCTCACCCTAAATATTTTAGTTTCGAGCCTTTTATTAGTTGAAGATAATATCTATATCTTTCAGAAATACTAATTGTACTCTTCACCTACTCTTAGTATGGGTTTCCCATAGTTAAGTAGGTTAATTTCCAATAGAATTAAATTCCATATTTTTTATATACCTATCGCATTAAGATATTTTGTACTTTTCATGTTTTAATTGCTTGTTTGTATTTTTTTAAAGGAAATAAATATTCGGTATTTATTATTATTATTACTCTCAGTCATGGGATACAGCTGGAATGAGATGACTCATTATAGGTTATAAACTATAAAGTCAGTGGCGTTAAATCGGGGCGTTTTGCTGTATAAATGTGAAAATTGTAAATCTGGCAACACGCCCTGGTCTCCGCGGCTTTGTTGGACTTGTCTTGGGACATGAAAAGATACGCTCAACGTGCGTGGATGAAGTGATTTCAGTATTAAGATTTTTTTTGAAATTGCTGTGACCCCAGGGCTGGGAAAGCTAAATGTAGTTTAATTATTCAATTGACGTGTCATACACTGTTGGAGCTATGCTCAAATTATACAGTTTCGCTTGACAAAATAATATTAATACATTTTTTTTATTCAAATTTTTCTCACATGACATAATATGACAGTTTACAAATTAGAGTATTTCTCTTTATTATTAACTGCATGTTAATAATCACTTTGAAGCACTTAAATTACGATTTTGATCATTAAAATCTATTAGATTCTACTTATGTTTTTGGAGCTCTTTCGGACACTAGGCCCTTTCTCAACATTGCTTCCACAACACAGTGTTGATGAAGGGCTCCAAAAACATAAGTAGAAGCTAATAGCTTTTATTTATAAGAATCAGCCGTAATTTAAGTGTTGAAAAGTTATCAAAAAATTAAGTATTTTGTTTTTCGTTAACGTGGAAAATTGACAATTGTTAGTGTATACATTATTATTGAACGAAGCGAAGCTGAGGTCTTAGTTTCGACTCGATCGGCTTTTGTCTGTTTGTTTGTTTGTACCGCAGTTACAGTCGCAGTTATTGTCCGATTTGGATGAAATTTGGTATGCAAGTTCTTTGAAACAAGGCGCAGAAACGTATGTGTAACGATTTTTGATAAGACCTCTGGTTTTAATAAAAATTTAAAATGAATTGTACCGTTGTAAAATGTGCTGTATTGAATGAATGGTATCGTTGGAATGCTATCGATAGAGGACAAGAGTTGTCAGCGGTGAACCTTGAAACGTCTGAGCCGCTCCAAATCATACTGTATTTATTAATTGAAGAAAACTTCTCACTTGATTGTACAATTTCTTCCCTTTTCAACACGATATTTCCCTGTTTCATAGATGAATAGTTTCTAGACCTACCGAACCGGCCGGAGACATCACAGCTTAGTTAGTTAGCTCTTGTTTTCGCTTTAGTATGAGATCGGAAACCAACTTGTGAGCATAGGCATAACAAGCCGCCATAAAATTGAATCCACTTTTCATGAAAAACATTATTAGCAACCTCCTGTCATTGTCACCAACATACCCATGTTATTTAGAATCATTTCCGTCTCACTATCGTCTGTGAGACGATTCATGGTATAAATTGCATATTCCATTTTTCTGTCAGTTGACCGATTTCTTATAATTGTTAGGAAATTTGTAATAGGCTATTCTAAATATGGGGACGATATGAAGGTACCTCCTTGAGAGACCGGTGTCCCTGGAAACAATGTCTTTAGCACTTTCAAAGGAGAAAATAATAGATGTCATGGATAAATCTTCACAATATACTGTACTTTCTAAATGGCCCTTCTCATTAGTTTGAAAGTTGTAGGCTATTCATGAGCGAGGTCTACTGTTAGCAGAACTACTAGTTTATTGACAGTGTTTATGTAAAAAGTGACATATTTGAAGGAATGTTAAATAATCTCTACTTAGACAATTTATCAAAATTTGGAAGCAGAAACGTATTGAATTATTTCGTTTCCTTGGGTCCTATTATACTGTATTGATTCCATAAATGTTGTTAAATAAATAAAAAGTATATAAAACTGAAACACTAGACAAAATCTATCACTAGAACTCTCAGAAACTAAGAAACCTACATCACTAAGAAACACTACACTCAAAGTATCACTAAGGGCAGGTTTCCGAGCTCGGGATTTAGTTAAGTTCTAGACTTTTAACAGCTGGAGTCAGAAAATTGTCTTTCCTAAACGTGGCGTAGTCACAGTCCACACATTTAAATTAAATTTCGAAAAACTATAAAATTTAACACTAAATAAAATAAAGAGAAAATAGGGTGAAGTTTAAGCTATTTTGAATTATTTCATTTTGTCAAGGAGAAACGTTTCCAATTATAGAAATAAGAAAATAAAGATTGTCATAAAAAATTGCGACTACGCCCCGTTTCAGAAAGCAAATTTTCTGACTCCAGCTGTACAAAGTCTAGAACTTAGATAAATCCCGAGCTCAGAAACCGGCCCTCAATCTTCTATATATATATATAAAAGCGAAATGGCACTCACTCACTGACTGACTCACTCGCAGAACTAAAAATCTACCGGACCAAAAACGTTCAAATTTGGTAGGTATGTTCAGTTGGCCCTTTAGAGGCGCACTAAGAAATCTTTTGGCTATATTTTAACTCTAAGGGTGGTTTTTAAGGGTTTAAAGTTCATCTTTTAGCATGTATATCCTTCTTATTCCAATCTCTTAATTATAATTGAAAAATGTCCATAGCATATGTTAACCATAGAACTATAATCTAGAGAGAGTACCTCTTCGAAACAGTTGTTAACTGGTAACATAATTTTGTCAGGTTGGCATAAAGTTGAGTTGACTTTGTTAGGTTGGCACCAAGTTGAAGATTGAAATGCATTTATCGCGGAAAAATTGATTGGGCACTGCTACTTCAATCAGAGCTATTCCTGGGAATATTATATCGCCTGATATGGCGAGCGAAGCGAGCCCGCTGATCTCATTTTTTACGGGGGTCCGGCTAGACGGATATGGCGAGCGAAGCGAGCCTGACGGCTAGTCACTTGTATAAATTTTCAAATGATTGAATTTTAATAATAGAAAGATATTAATAAACTTTGTATGAACTGGATACTTACATACAAATACAGCACAAACTGCCATGCAGACTGTCCCACTGTAACGATGCCAGCCGATATACTATCAATCAACAGATCAAAATATCCCGTTTCACAGCTACGCTGCGACTGGCTCCAATATGAACCCACTGAAGAAAACATCCCAGATCCCCATCCATAGATGGTAGAAAGAGATGCAGATATCATTCCACGGTAGAAATCTGTGAACAAGAAGGGTTATGAGTCAGAGAATGTCTTAGTACAAGTTTGAACGTTTGCAGGCATAACATGATTTGTTTTTTTCTGCTTTCAAGTTATCCTATTATATTAAGCGATCAATTTCTGTATTTATACAGGGTCTGTATAATAAGTAACCGGACTGACCACAGGAAATTTTTTATTGGCAAAATATGTACAATTTATCATTAGATATCTTCAAAGTAGTCCCCATTGGAGTCGATAACACGCTGATACCGAATTTTCCAATCCCTGAACGCTCCCTGGAAGTCGGCAACCTCTATGCTGTCTAGAGCCCACGTCGTAGCACGTTCAACGTTTTCCAGATACCCGAACCGCGTCCCCTTAAGTTGTCTCTTAATTTTGGGGAACAAAAAGATGTCCGGTGGTGCCATTAACGGGCTGTAAGGAGGATGTGGCAACTTTACCCTCGACTATTTGGCCAACTGCTCGGTGACGAGCAGGCAGGTGTGCGAATCCTCCATCATGACAATGCTCCGTCGCACACCTGCCTGCTCGTCACCGCGCAGTTGTCCAAACAGTCGAGGGTAACGTTGCCACATCCTCCTTACAGCCCGGATATGGCACCACCGGACTTCTTTTTGTTCCCCAAGATCAAGAGACAACTTTAGGGGACGCGGTTCGGGACTCTGGAAGACGTTGAACGTGCTACGACGAGGGCTCTAGACAGCATAGAGGTTGCCGACTTCCAGGGAGCGTTCAGGGATTTGAAAATCCGATATCAGCGTGTTATCGAATCCAATAGGGACTACTTTGAAGATATCTAATGAAAAATTATACATATTTTGCCCATAAAAAATTTCCTGAGGTCAGTCCGGTTACTTATTATACAGACTATGTATATCTGGTTATTTTTTTATCTGGTTATTTTTATATCTGGTTATTTATGTTTTACGGATCTCGAAAACGGCTCTAACGATTTTCACGAAATTTGGAACATAGTAGGTTTATGATATAAAGATTCGATTGCACTAGGTCTCATTCTTTGGAAAACTCGCTGAACGACATTAGAAGGATAATAATTCATCCTTGGAAAACATATGATAATTTCGTCGTCTCTCGATAACAGAAGATGCGTGTGCCTGTGTGGGAGAGAGACAAAATTATTTCCAGCTGTGTAATCATAATCAAGCAGCGAGAAATTTTATCTAGCTAGACAATTTAATCGATTTGATCAACATAATCTGATTTGTTGACATGACATGATAATCCTCCTAAACTAGAGTATATCATAATTTTCAAAGTTGATCATTATTTGACAATTTCAAGTGAATAGTGAGTGTTATTTTGTTATTCAATTTGGTTTGTATATAATCTGAATTATAAATTTTTGTTTTCAAATGTTTGAACAGAAAATTGAACCTGAATTCAAGTGTATGGAACATATCCTACTTTCTGGACTATTTTTATAGTGTATAAATCAAAATTCGGGAAAGAAACAGTTTTGGGCTGTGCCTGTTGGTACTTCCCCAATCATTTTAAAGAATTTTGTTCGGTTTATCAAAAGTCAATAAATAAATAACGAGCGAAGCTCGGTGCCCCGATATTATTTATAATATTTAATAGCTATTTTTACAACAAGTGTGCAAACACATGTTTGACAAAACATTTTTCCCAACACTTATAATATTAAGATAATGGCCCATATGAATAAAACCAGAGCAAATGCTCATGAGCAAGAGCATGGAGCATAAGGTTATGCTCATGAGCAAACCTTTACCTTTACCTTTACCTTTTACTCTTACCTTATGCTCCTGAACTCTGGAGCAAATGCTCACGTATTTTAGAGATTTTTCATCAGCTGATTCGCTTTTGTAGCCTTAGTTTGTTTTTATAGCTCACGGAAGCGCTAAGTATGCAAATAGTGTGCACCGCTTGTGTTTGCGTCGTCTGCTCTGTTTTCTATTTATGAATAGAGTTTTAGATTAGTTGAGTTTAGAATTTCGAAATAATAGCGTGGAAAAATGTCATCTCTATAAAAATCTTCAGCATATTCTTATAATATCAATAGCCTTCTTATAATCGTCTACACTTTCATCTTCTTAAATACCTATTTCCTATTTTGTGATGGCTATCTTTTGTATTTATACTTTTGTAGGGATAATGGTGATATTCAATTCAATTTCAATTCATTTCACCAAAACACAAAAACTGTACAAAGATGTGACAATCAGAAAAAAACAATAATTATTATTCTAAATATCTATATCATCTATCTGTAAAATACGGCTGGAGGAGAAGAACTACTGGCATAAGTGAAACACTTGTTCGCCAGTAGGAGTAGAGACTTACCGTAACTTTTTCTAAATCTTAAGCTAATAATTTAAAATGGAATCTTTTTATTCAAACAATGGTAAGTATATTTAAAATAAATGCTATTAATTGTGAATCAATCCAGACAATAATGAATAGTTTTAAAAGCTAAAAAAATTTTTGAACTCATAAAATATTAAGATGGAGATAATAGTTGTGAAGTATCCAGTTTTTAATATTTATTGGTACAAACTTAATAGGTACACCGATGAGCTTCTTCGGAATGCAGTTTACAATCTTTGGAGCGATTTATACCAGCTGCTTACGAATAACCGTTAAATTCGAATCATAAGTAACATATCTATGTAGATTGTATCTTGTTCTATGAGTTACATTGATTCTTGAAAATGAGCTTCTATGTTTATTGAAATATTTAAATATGCTAAGCACATAGAGTTGACGGATTGACATGACTCTCAATTCACTGGATGCAATTTTTGAGGGGAACAATATGGGTTTATTTAATATCATTTTCAATGATCATTTTCTGTATAATGAATAGTGGTAACAATATTATGTAGTGGTAGTGGTAACATGATATGTATCATGGTTGAATCTAAAAAGAGTTTTATAGTTCTCAACTATTGGTTGTGATCGTATCTGGTATAGTTTCATCTTCCTCAAACGAATTAGTTGAGCCATTTTACTATGAGCAAAAGGTGATAAGCTGCTCTAGACTAGACTCACCTTCTTTGAAGCATTTGCTTCAAAAGTTTAGCAAATGCTCTAGTTTATTCATACAATTTTGAGCAAAAGCTTTTACTTTTGAGCAAATGCTCGAACTATTTTTTTGATGAGCATGAGCAAAAGGTTTTTCTCACGTTTATTCATAGAAAATGAAGCTAATTCTCCATATTTTAGAAGTATAAGCAAATGCTCAACTTTATTCATATGGCCCATTGTCATTATTTACTGATAAAGCAGTTTTGTACATCTCATAGGTTATGACTTATGACATAATATAACCCACTGTGCAATGTGAGAATATAACTTTTCAGTGCATTTAAAATTTTTAGTTAGTTTTCTAACTCAGAGTCGTCCGTCTGTCTGCGTATGTCTGTCTGCTCACGTCAATATGCAGATGTTTAATTTTTCGTCCGTATATCTGTTGTGTGTGTTTACAAGAGTAAATTACAGAACAAATTATTGTATTTACTATACTGTACTACTTGTAAAATGTTGTACAATACTTTCAATAATATAGTTCTTATAATTGAGGTTTTATGAAATTCATCACAACTCACCGAAAAACAGCATCAAAGGCAACAGAAGCAACAAGATGGTGACCAGTTCGACTCCCGTCCTAGAACTGCGTAACCTGTTGGCACTCCGCCTAACAGCCGCTAGGATTCCAATGTCAACGGCCAGTATGTTCATCATCAGCCTATACAACCAGACGAAAGGCAGTCTCCACCAGGCGTTCGACTCTTGGAACAGCTGACGACCTGGAAAACAATCGAGATTCAATTAGTATCTATCTTATTCTATGTATATAAAATATTAGGCTTATATTTCTCTCTGTTATCTCTATATTGCTCTAGGCTTATATCGAAGAAGAAGAAGCAGAAAAAGAGAAGAAGAAAATAAAATATTATACTTATAAATATTATATTATTGACCGAGCGAAGTGAGGTCTAAGATTCAAGTCGACGGTTTGGAATTTCTGTTTATATGTTGCGCATTTACGGCTAAACACGGTAATAGATTTTTATGAAATTTGACAGGTATGTTCCTTTTTTAATTGCGCGTCGACGTGTATACAAGGTTTTTGGAAATTTTGCATTTCAAGGATAATATAAAAGAGAAAAGGAGCCTTCTTCATACGCCAATATTAGAGTAAAAATCAGACTATAGAATTATTCATCATAAATCAGCTGACAAGTGATTACACAGATATTTGGAGAAACCAATCTATTGCTGTATTTCCATAAGGTCTATAGTTTCAATCAGGTACTTGTGGATGAGAATACTACGTGAGGTCTACTGTTCACAGAACTACTAGTATTTATAAAATACAGAAAAAATATTGATAGTAGTTTTATTTAATGTGGATCCGGCTTTTTGCAACCCGACCTAAACTTATCATCTCATCTTATTATAAACTTACTATCGTACCTATCATTAATTTTTATAATTATTATTAAACGAAAATTTTTATAATTATTATTAAACGAAAATCCTAATTAATTACTGTAAATTACCCCGGAGACTACTGCTACTTCAAATGTTGACAACAGGGTTGACAGCTAGATGAAAATTCTATGAGAGCTACTATCCAAAAATTATTTGCCGGCCCGGGAATCAAACCGGTACCTCATAATTGCTAGTCAGGAATGTTTAAGCTAATAGTACACTGGAACGCACCGCGCCGCGCCGCCACGTCAGTCGCACACCGGAGACGCCGTTTTTGCTCATCGCACACAAGGAGCGCGCCGCGCCGCACCACCGCGTACCGGACATGACTCTCCACCCGAACAACGCCTCCATTCTGTATTGTTAGAGAAGGTGGCGGCACTCAGAGGAACGTTCCTTTCCTACTAGGCGCGCAGCCACAGACGAAAAATTCCGCTCCCTATTCTCCCGATAATCCAGCAGCAGAATAATTCCACGGCGTCCACGGATGCGCGGCGCGGCGGGCGTATTCTAACTTACTTAGATGCTAACTATTCAACTGGAATATTTTTCATTTGCGAGACGCGGAGCGGCGCGTCTTCTGTGTGCTATGAGAAAAACCCTTAAGATGGGCCGTCCACTGGAACCGATTTCGTCCGAACTAGTATCGGCCAAAAACTACCGAACTCATCCGAACGATCCCCTAACAAAGAAAGAAATAGATGCTCATCCATTGCAACAGAATCATACGGCCGTCTCTGGCCGATCAACTTTTCGATCCGAATTGAATGGAATTTCCCGGCTCTATCCGGCCGAACTAACTAGTCGAGCTGAGACAACAAAGTGTTCCTAACCTAAAATTGTTCCACAGTCTTGTTTGTTTTTGTTTTTTGAAGTTGATCTGTTCTATAAAATTGTAATTATGGACAATGAAAAGTTGATAAGTTTGATTCAAGAGCATGTTCTATTGTGGGATATGCGAGACAAAAGATATCATCGTCGTGATGTTCAAAGGAATCTGTGGACAAAGATTGCTGAACAAATAGGATCTGAAGATAACATTATTATAAAGAATAACTAGTTTAGTGGATATTTGTTTATTCAATTTTCAAAATCGCAATATAATCATTGTTTATGAAACATTTTGGTGGCTATGATAGTAGTTGATTCAATAATTGGCAATCAGCCAACTACTGAACTAGACTGACGTAAACCGTTCCAATGGACGACCATATTCGGCCGAATTGACGGCCGGCAGATTCGTCCGATCCAACGGCCGAATGGATCGGTTGAATACGGTTCCAGTGGATGGTTACCCTAAACCAAAGTGGCAATCTCTGGTTAGCAGCACTCATTTTATACGAAGCCATAACGGCCAGCCAATCTTTATAATTCAAGTTTCAATTACCTTTGAGGCGTTGTGCATGTATCCCGTTCACATTGTGCGTTCTACCAGCTGTGATGTGGGTGACACTTGTGACAGTCACCCAAATTGTGGTGACAGCTGTCACAATTGTGGTCACCAGCCGACGGTACCACGAAACCTTAACAGCTGACGAACAGCTGGATGACACACTGTTATCTCTCGCAGATGACCTGGTATTTGTTTGTTCTGCAAAAGAAAGGAAATATGAAATTAAATTAGATTTTCCTCCACCTACTGTCAAAGGACTTACTTTACTCCCTGAAACATAATACTAAAGTGTCACTTTTTCGCTCTCGGTAGTAAAAAACAGAAAAACTCCCTAGGGAGGAAATAACATGGGAAGCATCTCTATTTAAAAAACTTACATTGTTACATAGGTAAGAAGGTCTAAGCTCAGATGAGGAAGCATATAGAGTAGTCAGTCATTGAGCCGACTAAATTCAATACCTCAAACAGACATTTGATCAAAATATGAAATATATGTATGTATGCTAAAATTATTACAAACTTCATATCACTATGCTAAAAAAAGTATAAATATTTTTTTATTCCATGCTATTCAAAATACCAGCCAACGAATATTCCTTATTAACTAATCAAATTTGAAACGGGAACTTAATCATAGCTGCAGTTGTGGCGGCGGCCATTGTTGTTACAACTTTTGCCGACAGGTAGCGCATAGCGCAGTCGGCGGAGAACTGTGATTACAAGCCAGCCCAGCTGTTTACGTTTTATATTATGTTGTAACACATTGTTTGGTCACGTACGTTTTTAAAAATTATTTTATTTACAGTTTTTATAAAAATGTAGGTGGAGGAAAAATGTTGTGTATATCACGAGTGAAAAACTTTTTTTCTCCCTCAGGAAAATTGTTGCCCTCGGCCTCGCCTCTGGCTTCAAACTTTTCCCTCAGGGAGAAAAAACAGCACTTTTCACTCTAGATATACAAATAACTATTTATCTGTGACACATAAAGGTGCGTACAGATTTACCAATTCACTTTCCATCAGCTGATTATGATATTATCTGTATTTGTTCAGAAACGGTAAGATACAGATAAAAAGCTTGGCATCAGCTGATTAAAAATGAATTGCTCGTGTTCGCGGCGCATAAATCTGTACGCACCTCAACAAATCTGAGACAAAATTTTTGATAATTTTCAGTTCATTTATTGTTATTGGATGTATATTTATGTTAGAAGCTGCTGTCAAACAGCTGTTTTTTTTTGTTTCTAAGCCTCTCGCTGATAACAAAACGTGCATGATGAACATGTGTGTACACTCATGTTTATCATAAATGTCCTTTCGTTAGTGACCATCCTAAAAGGAGAACACATAGACAAGCATATTATCACAAGATGAGTATTTGATACAGTATAGTGAGGGTATCTTACAGTCTAGTGTATTACGAGACTTCTTAATTCTAATGAAACTAATTCCATAGTTTCTCTAAAAATATGTTTGCTTCATCCAATGAATAAATAAATGATTTGATAAATAAAATGAACTGGAAATCGTGAAGAGAAAATATAAAACAGTTGGAATAAGTTGTATAGAAGTATTGTTGGTGATACTAAAGAGAAAAAATAGTATATAATAGTAGGCCTATATAAAAATTAAAATTATACTATTATATACTATTATTAATAATAATAATAATAGTATATAATAGTATAATTTTAATTAAACTAGCCACATTGTTGCTCTAAGCTAATAGTCCACGCAGTTCTTCGTTTTTCGGGTGGTTCAACAGAGGTCAGTATTATCATACAGGAAATATAGTATAATAATCCTTATACTATCTTTTCTCTATAGTATTTTCAACTATACTTCTATTCAACTCATCTTCTACTGTTTTGTATTTCCTCTTCAAGATTCCTAGTTGATTTTATTCATCAAATCATTTATCTATTCGTTGGATGAAGCAAACACATTTAGGGCCGGTTTCTGAGCTCGGGATTTAGCCAAGTTCTAGACTTTAAACAGCTGGAGTCAGAAAATTGGCTTTCCAAAACGGGGCGTAGTCCTAGTCCACTTTCAAATTGAATTTTGAAAAACTAGAACTATCTTTTCTTCTCCAAGATAATATTGACCTCTATTTAACCACCCGAAAAACAAAGAACTACGTGTATTATTAGCTTGAGTTAACAGTGAAATTTGGAACATAAATTATCTATACCATGGGATATCTTCTTATGCTATCTTTTCTTCTCCAAGATAATAATGGCCTCTGGTAAACCATACGAAAAACAAAGAACTACTAGGACTATTAGCTTGTATTAACAGTGAAATTTGAAACATAAATTACCTATACAATGGGATATCTTCTTATGCTATCTTTTCTTCTCCAAGATAATACTGACCTCTGGTGTACCATCCAGAAAACGGTACCTTAGGTGTCTTTGGGTGTAGGGGTGGTCTGGCCATATTTGGTATCATGGGTATGCCAGGAGCAATCTCCTTCCTGTACCACTTCGACGTGGGGTCGTAGTTAAAATCGGTTTTTGGAAGAACGCTGCAAGAGAAATACAAAACTTACAAAAATGTTATACAAAACACACTACAAATGAACTACTTATAATTACACAGTTGAAATCATAGAGAAACAATAGCATAAATAGATATCCCATGGTATAGGGCGTTCATGTTGCAACTTTTACTGTTATCTCAAGCCGATTACTGTCGATTTTTACTGTTTTGACCGGGTAAGAGTGTATGAATGGCAAAATATTGATTGATTGATTGAGTAATTGATGAGTATTGATGTAGATTACAATATATACTGGCTTATACACTTATATACAATAGCTTACATTACAGCAAAATTATAGATGAATTTACATAATATAGACTAAGAAAATAATTATTGAACTGTATATGATGTGGAAAAAGCAATTTTTAATAACTATAGATAATTATATTGTTATGCATCTACATAAATTGGCGGAGCTTTGGACATATCAATGTCCATTCTTCGGAAAGAATATTGAAAATATCCTTCCCACTAACTCTCTACCAATATGGGAGACTACCAGCGTCATAAAGCTTCACGGGGAAGAACTACGTGGTCTATCGGCTTGAGATAACAGTAAAAGTTGCGACATAAACGCTCTATACTTTGCTTTTTTCCAGAGCCATATTGCATATGGTACAAGGCTGTGGGCGCACGCTGCGAGTGTGAATAGGGTGCTATTAATGCAAAAAAGAGCCATTAGAATTGTGATGAGAGCTGGTTGGATTGATCACTGCAAACCATTGTTTGTACATTTACGAGTGATGACAGTTTACAGCCTGTACATATACGAGTGCTTGGTTTCGGTTAGAGAGAATATTCATTTGTACACCAGGGCCAATCAGATCCACAGTCACGCTACACGGGGAAATGGAAACCTGGTCCTGCCCGGGGTGAGATTGGAAAGATCCAGGAAAAGTTTTCCCATATCTGGCATCAGATTTTTCAATAGGCTACCTGATGAAGTAAGAGAGCTGCCTCTGGTGAGCTTTAAGAAGCGGGTCAAGTCATGGCTGGTCGCCAACCCGTTCTATTCCATTCATGAGTTTGACGAGTCTGACCCAAGCACTATGTAAATTGACTGTGTAAAGCACTAAGTAAATTGCCGACTGTGATAATAGAGTTTCTATGGTTTTAGTTTGTTCACGATTTATTGTAAAAGTAGGTATAGATTAAAATTAGAATAGGCTGTATAGACTGTGATAGAATTGAAGTTAGGTAATTGTTTATTGATATTTCTGTATTATTATTTATTATTTTCTTGTGAGAAACCGAATAGCTTTGAAGCCTGCTCTTGCACTGCATGTTGTGTATTATCTTTATTTATGTATTGTTATTGTAATTCTGTTAGAAATTTTATTGTAATGACATGGCCTAGTGTACTGTATGTATTTTCTGGCTGTAATAAAATCATTGAATCATCATTGAATCATTGAATCAAGTGGATTTGAATTTCTGTTCTTGTGAACTTGACTTCAATTTTGCAAAATTCATTCATCAATTTCATTCAAGGTGCCGGGAACACGAGAAATTCACTTTTAATCAGCTGATTCCAAGCTTTTTATATCTGTATTTTACCATTTCTATAGAAATACAGATATAATCAGCTGAAAGGTGAATTGCTCGTGTTCGCGGCGCGTGAATCTGTACGCACATTTACACAAACGTCAAGAAAACTTGAATTCAAGGAAGCTTGACTAATGTAAACGCTCCTTAACGTTTAAAATCTGATTCGGCGTGCCCTATCCTATGAGAAATATATAAGGAACTACAGTGAGATACAAAAGTCGCACACATCAATTAATACGCACATCATTCATATTCACATGTGCACAACTTTTCGAACTGATTGTATATACAGATATTATTAATGCTCTATGAAATTGAATAAAGTTTATAATTGAAGGTTCAATTATCCAACGAAATACTGAAAAATCTTCAATAAATTTGATGTAAATCTGACTATAGACTTAGAATACACTTTACAAGAGATGACAAAAGAAAACTCTTTACAAGGGAAAATTTATACCGAGTGTTTCAAAAAGAATGACCCAATTTCAAACAGTTATATTCATTTTAAAAAATGGTGCACACAAAACAATTTCACACCAAATTACTCACAGAAGTATCAATTTTATAATGATGTATTATAAGTGTTCTATGTGCCCTCCTTTTGTTGAAACAAGGATGTACGCCATTTCCTCAACACCAACTTGCCTCAATGTTAGATATGGCGCAAAGGACCGCAAGACCATGCATTCCTGGCCTCCACGGTCTCCTGACATAACACCGTGTGATTTTTTCCTGTGGGAATACGTTAAAAATCGTGTTTATGTTCCTCCCTTAGCAATTGATAATGGGGAGCTAAAAACCAGGATGACTGATGCAGTAGCTACAGTCCGAAAGACATCTTGTGAACAGTCTGGGATGAGTTTGGCTACCGTCTAGATGTCGTCCGAGCCTCAAAAGAAGGGCACCTAGAACACTTATAATACATCATCATAAACTTGATACTTCTATGAGTAATTTGTTGTAAAATTGGTTTGTGTGCACCATTTTAAAAAATGAATATAACTGTTTGAAATTGGGTCATTCTTTTTGAAACACCCGGTATATTTTCTAAGTTAAACAGTTGTACTCACTTCCACCAATCCCCTAGACTTCTGTAATAGGCGACAATTTCTGAGGCAGACTTATAATGGCCATTCTGCCATGGACTCTCCTCTTCCTCAAAATTTCTCACAAAATTCTCATTCGACAGGTTTTCATTTATCTCCACATCTCCATTACCATGTAGTCTGTCTTCAAAAACAGCTGATTCCTGCAAAATACAAAACAAAATTTGATTAAAAATGAACCAATAATCTATCAAATATCGGGGCACCGTGCTTCGCTCGTTATTTTTATTTATTTTTACTCTCCCTATAATTTTGATAATGTACTTTTTGTATAAATGAATGAATGATCAAATCCCGGCCCGTGCAAGATATTTTTCTCGGGCCACTTCCGTGTTTCGAATGAACACGTTAATCGCCGGTCCCGGCTGCATAAAGACAGTCGTTAGGACATGTCAGAAGCCTTGAAATTGTTCAGGTGCGGCCTGAAAACTCTGACAACAGACCTGATACAGCCAGGTTACTCTATATTATTATTACCCTAAATACTAGTAGTTCTGTGAACAGTAGACCTCACGCAGTATGCTCATCCACAAGTACCTGATAGAAACTATAGACCTTATGGAAATACAGCAATAGACTGGCTTCTCCACACATCTGTGTAAGCCTAATCACTTGTCAGATGATTTATGATGGATAATTCTATAGTCTGATTTTTACTCTAATATTGATGTATGAAGGAGGCTCATTTTTCCTTTTATATTATCCTTGAAATGCAAAATTTTCAAAAACCTTGTATATACGTCGACGCGCAATTAAAAAATGAACATACCTGTCAAAGTTCATGAAAATCTATTAGCGCGTTTCGACGTAAATGCGCAATATATAAATATTTAAACATTAAGAGAAATGCCAAACTGCCAAGTCATTAAACTGTATTATATCTGAGAGAAATAAAAGTGAACTATACTTACATGATTTCCTTCTAGTTCTCCAACAATACGAGATCTAACATGATCGGTAGATATTCTCCTGGAAAGAAAAACAAATAAATTATTGAAATCTATTTACATTATTTGATTGACAATGATTTCAACCCTTGAACTAAGACTTAGGGTGGCCACTGACGACAGGACAAAATAAAATGAAAGTCAGATGTTTAGGCTTTGTTATCAGTTTTATGTCCGCCGCAAAGTAGACCCACGCTAATGCACGCCGTGGGATGTTTTGTAAACCATTGCTATAGAATTATTCATAATCAATCAACTGACAAGTGGATTATTCATTGCATGCATTGCACAGATGTCTGGAGAAGCCTAGCAATGGTTTACATAACATCCCACGGCATGGGTTGGAGTGGCGTGAATCTACGCGTTTTTATTATGTTTTTTTTTCATCCACGTGAATCTAGCGTGGGTCTACTTTGCGGCGGGCCTTAAGAGACTGCCAAGCATATCATACTGGATTTCGATAGACTAGGGACAAGAAGAAAGGCTCTGTTAGGCTGCAAGCAGCCAGGTGGTGAATGGGATGTTAGCCAGGTGATGGTAGGTTAGTATGGGGAAAAAACTCCTAGATCTTGAAAAGGACACAGGTATTGTCCTTTGCCCAACTAACGTACTTGGGACATAATAAGCTTCGGTTGACGTGTGAGGTTCTTTGAACCTTTGGATCATTGAATCCGTCCCTTCAAAAACATATCATAACGACAGGACAAGTGTATTGAACATGTGTGTACACACATGCTCGTCATAAATGTTTCAAACATAATTTTTGGAGGTTAGGTTTTTTATATTAGATTTTATCTTGTTTATTCCTTCTTCGCTGCTCTATTATTAAGGTAGAATAATTTTGTATTACTATAATTTGTCATTTCCCAGTAGGCCTAGTTTATTTAATGTTTTATTCTTTTTTCCTATCAGACAGCTGTTTTTTGTTCGCTAATGACACATGCATTCGACGAGCATGTTGTGTGTACACACATGAATTGTCTTTAGTAGCCACCCCTAGAAATTCTCTCAATTCTGAAAGCGTTATTAGATTTACAGTGCTGTGCATGAGGAAATATTTGATTAATTATGATATTCCATGAATTTTAAATTTATTAAATTCAATAGTTATGGAAATATATTAGACAGTCATTCCAAGCAAGTATGTTCAGCTAAATACTTATGAAATTATGAAAAAATGATTATTTTGAATGGATATTATAAACAATTAAACACCCATATCTTAATAAATAGCCTACTACTTACATTTAATTGAAACAAGCTAACTTACCTCTGTCTCACAATGCTATTAGATCGGGTCCTGAGAACTCTATCCGTAGATTCACTCATTCTGAAACTGAAAGAAAAAATCAGAGTTGAATGAAAGTAAATTGATCATCATAGTTGGTAATATAGAGTAATTTTAATATCATTTAAAATACTACAAGTTTGAAATATGGTTGCAAACTATCCTAAAAATGTCAGAGAATATTGATGATCCGGATACAATTTAGTGAAAAAAGATTACAGCCTGGAGGTTAGAATGTAGACTTATGTAACAAACTAGCTATCCATGTTGGTTTTTAAAAAATACAGTGAATTCAAAACCAAATATGAATCATAATAACCTGATAAGAATTTGAAAATTAACTGAATTTTCCTAGGTGTCCATTTTATAGTATATTTAACATGAATAAACAAACCAAATCCTCCTCAGTGATACACAAAGCTAATCTTATCTACTGCTTCAATTTAGAACAGGAAACACAAGCCATCATCAAAAAGCAATATAAACAAACCTATAGAAACTTTGAAAGATAATTAACAAAATTTAGCCTTTAAAATATACACAATCAAGAATATTCCACACAAAACAATACAGAGACAAGGTCAGTTTTAGGATTTGTTACCGTTGGCCTACTTTTTGAATACCGATTGGACAAAGCTGTTTGATTCCTTCAAGGAACCAAGAAAATGAAGGTTAGAATCTATAAAATGATTTGTAGATTTTAAATAATCAATAAACTCACCTCATTTTTGTTGAAATTCAAAAATAAACACATCGACCTCCCTCTGAGATTCCATACACAAAAATCCTGATTTTACAATTTACAACGCTGTCAGAGCAAGTTTGTTTTTGTTGGAAGCGAGGAACGCTCTGCTTGCAGACCAATCAACGATCGAGACGGTAGGGTCTGCTGGCGGTTTTGTTTTGAATTGCTGTACTCTCCACTTGACGCTGTTTTTACGAAGGTTTCTGATAGTTTTTATTCTGCTTGTCTCACCAATGTAATAATATGAACTCGGCAATAAAGCAGTGCAAAACGGCAAAAGGTATTCCGGCTATATTATACAAAGGTATTAAATTTGGAAAGGACTCACACACTGTAAAAGGTGATATTACGTGGAAATGCTTGAAAAAGAACTGTACTTTTACGATAAAAACTAGTTCGGATACTTCTGTGATTCATAGTTTAACGGGTCAACATTCGCATGAAACAGTGTCATATACCGAAAATGATGCTGCTCCCAGCTTGGAACAGGAGAATGAACATTTAAAGGCGCGAATCAAAGTTTTGGAAGAACAATGGAATGCCGCAATTAATCGGTCTATGGATCTTGATATTCGCCTCATGGAATTATCATCTTGTGAGTCGCGAATGAATGATAAAACTGAAAATGTGGATAATTTCACACACGTAAATTCACTTATAGATCGATTGAGCCAGTTTCTTAGAACGGAACTCCTTTCTGATGCAGACATTGACTGTTTTTGTAGTTATTTAATTGATTCGTTTCCAGGAAATTATGTGGTCCTACCAGCAGTAACAGCAATGATTATCAATGACGCGGAAGCTGATTTATCATTCTTAAGAAATAATGTAAAAGAAAATAATTTCACTGCTTTCGTGATAAATGACGGTCGGCAGGAAGAAGCAAATGACGGCTGGTGTGGTTCTCATTGGAGTGTTGTTGTTTATGATTCTTTACACTGTAAATTTTATATTCTGGACTCAATGAACAAATGTAATGAGAGATTTTCCATGTCTCTGATAAGAAGAGTTAGCTCAATCCTAACCTACAAGAAGATAATTACCCTTCCATGTCCTCAACAGACTAATAACTACGATTGCGGTGTTTTTGCAATGTATTTTTTGGAAGAAGTATTTAAATATAGGAAAATGTGTAGTTCAACCTGTCTCGAGGATGGTCTCTCTCTTAATACAAACTTTGATGCTACGGTATATAGGTGGAAGATTCTGTGTAAAGTTTGTAATTTTCTAAAACCCAAGTCTTGTGATTTGTTAGTCTCTAATGATTCTCCATGCAGTAAGAACATATCATATCCTAGCTCTAAACAGATAACGATTTCCAAGACTAGTGATATTTCTCTTGGAACTAAACTTAAAAAGTCAGCTAGCATGAAACCATTAAAAAACGTAGTCAGAATCTTTGGCGACAGTCATGGTCGTGATTTAGTAGATAATTTGAATAGATCTGAACTTGAAAAGACAACTAGTGGTTTTATCATGCCAAGTGCCAAATTCAACCCCATAGTAAATAATATTAAGAGTGGTACTAGAGATCTATCCAATAATGATCATGTGGTCATTGTTGGAGGAGCGAATGATGTATACTGTAATCAAGCTGGTAGTTTTCTAAAAAGTATGCTTTCTCTACTTCAGGTGCTAAATTTTACAAATGTATTAATTTCTACAATACCAATAAGATATGATTTACCGGAGTGGTCATGTGTTAACGAAGAGATTAGAAAAACTAACAGTAGAATAAAACAGTATTGTGGAAGGATGCAAAATGTTAAGGTGATAGATCTTACTGATCTTAAAAGAGAGCATTTTACTAGGCATGGGCTACACCTGAACTGGAGAGGCAAGAAGAGGATGACTGATAAAATCAAAACAATATTAGATGAAAAGGGTAATAATACAGTTATCGAGCTTCAATATGACCTGAGTCATCGGGGAAACTAATTAGTGGTCCTGTTCATATAGGTAGAAACACAACGATCCTAGAATATACTAGAAAACAGGACCGTAGCTCTGATTTGAAGGTTTGCGCTCTAAATATTCAATCTCTGAGAAATAAGTTACTTGAACTTGAGACTATTTTGAGTTGTAAAGAGTTTGATGTCATTTGCTTGAGTGAGCACTGGTTACGTGAGGAAGAGATTAATTTTTATGTCCCTCAAAACTTCAAACTAGCTGGTTTTTACTGTCGACCGACTCCATATGGTGGTATTTTTGCTTGTTGAAATGCAATGTTGAAGTGCTTCTGTTGTAATACTCCCGTTGATTTGGCCGAGCTTATAAAGTGTTCAATCTGCCGAAACGCTTTTCATTTTAAATGTGTAGGAATCTCCGAAGCTAACTTTAAAAAACTGTCTAAAGCTAACTTGGCCAAGTGGAAGTGTTCATCGTGTAAAGTTAATAAACTATCTCCTGTTACTCAAAAGCAAAACAAAATGGAACTAAATCCTGAATGCAAGAAAGAAATATTGAATGAAATAAAAGGTATAATCTCTACGGAACTTGCGTTTTTTAGGGATGAATTGAAGAAGACGAACGAAAATGTACTCGAATTGCGTAAATCAGTGGAGTTGTTCTCAGCTAAAATTGATGACTACAAGTTGATAATAGATGATTTTAAGACTGAACAATTTGTTATAAAAAAGGAAAATGAAAAACTGTCCAAGAAGGTTCACGAGATGGAATTACAAGTCATCGAGCTGCAGCAATACAGCAGGATTAACAACCTCGAAATTCACGGAATACCGCAAACGCCAAACGAAGATGTTTATGCTATAATCGAAGATATTTCAAAAACTCTCAAATTGAAAAATGATGCATTGAAGATCGATATTGCTCATAGACTCCCAACTACGAATAAACATGCTATTCCACCGATACTAATAAAATTCAATAATAGAATTGCGAAGAACAACTTGTTTTCTCAATATAAAAAAATACAGAGTGAGCTGAAAAAATTGGAACCACCGGGACAGTTAAGAACCACATCAATAAATAGAAATCTACAAGACGGGCCAGTATACATAAACGAAAATTTGTCTACTTACTACCGAGGTCTGCTGAAAGGTGCTAAACTATTTGCGAAGGAAAACGGCTATAAATTTGTGTGGGTCATGAATGGTAAAATATATGTTAGAAAGCACGAAGACTCAAGACCCATCCGACTGGCAAACCACGCTGATCTAGATCGTCTCAGGTGTGATGACCCAATTTCTTCTCAAATGCGCTCCAACAGTGGTGGAGAATAAAGATACGGCTTCCCTGATTTTTACTTTATTGAACTCTGAACTGTAATGATAGCAATAGAGGAAATCTACAATTTACTTAATAAGGAGTTAAAATTAACAAATGTAATTGACAACTACTGTGAATACTTACCGTCCCCAGGAAATAGACATAAATTTTTCAATATATTTCACATGAATATTAGGAGTATTGGCAAGAACTTTGATGAACTAATTTTATTTTTGAGTGATCTACGTTTTGAATTCGACATAATTGTTCTGACAGAGACCTGGTCTTGTGAAGGTATTCCATACGAACATAAGATCAATGGATATAAAACAATAAATAAATTCTCAAAGTTGAATAAATGTGATGGTATTTGTGTGTTTGTTAGAGACTGTTTTGACTTTGTAATCCATTCAGTAGATATTGATGAAGCTAACTCGCTGAGCTTGGTTGTTGAGATAGATAGTGGTATCAGGTTACTGATAATTGCAGTTTATCGCTCACCTAGCGGTAATCTAACTGCATTTTTGGATAGCCTTGAAAATAATCTTCAACAGCTAGGTGATAGAAACAGCTGTATTTTTATGGGAGATTTAAACATTGACTTGAATACTAGTAATACAGTGACCGATGAATACATACACACTTTAAATAAATATGGCTTCGAGTCTTTTATCAATTGTAACACGCGAGTAACGGAGACCACACACTCATGCATTGATCATATTTTTCTCAAGAATAGTATTAAAATAAATGAACATTCTATCGGTAATGTTTTCAAAACATCAATCACAGACCATTTCTCGACTGCTCTACACATGCACATGAAAGATAATAATAATAATAATAATAATAATAATAAAAATAATAATATTAAAAGCTTAAAAAAGAGTATTCACGTAATTGATTGTGATATTCTCTTAAAAAGACTTGAAGTAGAAGACTGGGGATTCTTGTATTCAGATAACGTCATCGATGTTGACCTATTGACGGAATTATTCGTTGAGAGAATTCAATGTCTAATAGAAGGAGCAACTAAAACCAGAAATGTTACACACAGGAACCGAGCATTAAAACCATGGATCACATCCGGTCTCATTAAATCAATTAATGTTAGGGATAGAATGAAATCGCAAACTATAAAGGAGCCGTATAATATAACACTAAAAAACAGATTCAGGGAATACAGAAACAGATTAAAAGAATTAATAAATATCACCAAAACAAACTATTATAGAAATAAACTAGATGAATACAAGAATGACAGTAAGAATTTGTGGAAAGTTATGAAAGAGATCATAGGAAATGACTCTAGTGAAATAAACGATGTTAAAATAGAGCCTGACAAACTAAATAAGTTTTTTTCAGAAGTTGGTAAAGAATATGCATGTAAGATTCCAACTGTGTCCACAAATCTTAATGAATTATACAAAGCCCCTTTACAGTCAATATGTCAATCTCTATTCCTCAGACCTGTCACAGTGGAGGAAATAAGAAATATTATTAAAACATTGAAGAATTCAGCAAGTCCTGGGATGGACCAAATCCATAATGTTTTAATAAAAAGAATATCCTGTTGGATCGAAACCCCTTTATGCTATATTATAAACAAATGCTTTCAAACTGGTAAATTTCCAAAATGTTTCAAGATAGCCAGAGTCAAGCCTCTATTTAAATCCGGTAACCACAAACTTCCTGAAAACTATAGACCCATAAGTTTGATTAGCAACCTGGCTAAAATAATGGAGAAAACTATAAAGATTAGACTAATGGATTTTATTGATAAGCATGATATAATTGATAAAGATCAATACGGGTTCCAAAGCAACAAAAATACTGAGGATGCCCTGGCCAATTTTGCAAATGAAGTATCTGATAGTATGTCCTCTGATAAAAATAAGTGCCTTGCCATATTCATTGACCTTGCTAAGGCCTTTGATACTATTCCCCATAATAACTTACTCAATAAATTAAAAAGCTACGGGATTAGAGGTCTCTCATTTGAATTAATCAAAAGTTACCTAAATGATCGATCACAACTGATTTCTGAGAATGACCATTATACATCAGATATTGTAGAGCTGAATGATTTCGGATTGCCGCAAGGTACCGTCTTATCACCGATTCTATTCCTACTCTATATGAACGATATATTCAAAGTAAAAATTGAAGATTCAAGAATAATTTCCTTTGCTGATGACACAGCCTTAATAGTTAAAGATAAGTCATGGACCCAAACGTCTTTAAAAGCAGAAAAAGTTATGTCAAATATTAAAAAGTGGCTTGATCTGAATACATTGAGTATGAATACTACTAAGACTAAATATGTTGCTTTTTCTCCCACTGTGATTGGACAACCACCAGAGGAAATTGTACTTAAAATACACACGAATTGTGAATCGGAGACGTGGGGAGAATGTGCTTGCCCGAAACTAAAACAGGAAAAAGTGGTCAAGTATTTGGGGATTATGGTAGACTGTCATCTCAAATGGGACATGCATATAGCATTCATTTGTAAAAGGCTAAAATTTATATCTTATATATTTTACAAAATCCGTAAATTATTAAATATACAGGAGTTAAAACTAATTTATCATGGATACGTTCAGTCAATTCTGCAATATGCGTTAGGAGTATGGGGGGGAACTTATGATTACATAATAAATAGGATTTTTGTCATTCAAAAAATGATAATAAAGACTATTCTGAATAGACCAAGAATTCATCCAAGCAGGGACACATTTGATGAATTCAAGGTAATGACCATACGCCAACTATATATTAAAAAAATTCTCTACTACATAAGAAAAAATAAAGATAAATTTACAATAAGGAATAATCTAGCCACATATAATTTCAGGTTAAATTTTCATAATTTATTCAACATAAATCACACTAACCTAACAATATTACGTCGACAATTAAATTATTTAAGCACAAAATTAATTAATTTAATCCCAAATGGTATGCAATTTTTAACTGAGGATAGACATGGGGCACAGATAAATAAATGGATAATTGAGACATTTTTCTTTACTCTCGATAATATTTTATAATATACATTTTTTTTTCAACCTTGTTTTTTGTTTACTTACGTGATTCTAAAATTTTGCCATATTTATTTTTATTTATAATAATAGAATAATATTTGATATAATAATATTGAACTGATGCTCACGCCCAGCGGACAGGATTTTCCTTGCTGGGTTGTTGCCTTAATGAATAGATTTTGATTTAAATATATTTAATTTATAATTTTTGTTTTGATTGTAAGCTATGTTTTATTTTTATTTCTATGAATTTCTTGAATAATTTTTTGTAAATTGTATTGATGGCAAATAAAAAGAATTGAATTGAATTGAAAAAGGTGTAAGGCTGCTTGGTCAATAGTCAAGAGAGAATCTAATCTCATGCCTGCTTGTAAAAAACCAATACCAATCTCTCCAAATGTTTTGAATGAGCTCTTTGTTAATGTACCAACCAGAATGTTGGATGATAGACAGGACCAAATTGATACATCATTTCAAAATTTTCTGATTAATGCTCCAAAGCCTTCACACAATTTTAAACTTAAGACAATTGATAAGTTAACCGTTAAATCCATTGTTAATAGAATGAGTAATTCTCGTAGTGAGGATGTGTTTGGAATGTCTAATTACTTGATCAAAGAAATAATTGACTCAACCTTGCTTCCTCTAACATATATTATAAATTTTATTATTGTCATGGGCTACTTTCCGGATTGTTTGAAAGTGTCCAGTGTTACACCTGTTTTGAAAAAAGGAGATCCAAAAAATCCTGAAAATTACAGACCAATTGCTCTTGTGCCTATCATCAGTAAAATAATAGAATTTTGTCTGCTAATGCAACTCTATGAATATTTCATTTTCAATGGCTTATTATATCCCCATCAATATGGCTTTAGACCAGGTCACTCTACAATAGACGCTGTTGAGAAAATTGTAGACTTTGTACATCAATGTTTTGAAAATAAATGTGCAGTAGGGGCAACCCTATTAGACCTTAGCAGAGCATTTGAGAGAGTTTCACATGTGATTCTCTGCAAAAAACTGGAGCATTATGGCATAGTAGATAGAGAGTTAAAGCTATTGAAAGGTTATTTGGTTGGCAGAAAACAAATGGTAAAGTGTGCAGGTAAATGCTCTGATGTATTGAACATAAATACAGGTGTACCTCAAGGATCGGTCCTTGGGCCCTTCCTTTTTCTGGTTTTCGTAAATGACTTCAGTTTCAATATACCAGGTCTTTCTGTATTGTATGCTGATGACACCTCAATAATCCAATCAGATGCTAAAATCGAAAAACTTCAGGATAAACTTGACATTTCCTTGAATCAGGCAAAATCATGGTATTTATCTAATGACCTAGAATTAAATGAGCAGAAAACAGAGAAAATAACATTTACATTAGGGCATACTCTGAACCACAATAATCTTAAGCCTGTCAAATTACTAGGTGTAATATTGGATGGTAAACTCTGTTGGGAGGAACATGTGAATAGTCTCTGTAAAAAACTTTCAAGGGTAACATACCTCCTCAAGAGATTAAATAGTTCTGTTAATCTGCAAGTATTGTTGATGACCTATCACGGACTTTTCCATTCTCATCTTAGTTATGGGATAAGAATGTGGGGCAATTGCCCAACACATAAAAAAGTTTTCATATGGCAGAAAAGGGCAGTTAGAGCTATTTTGAACCTTTCCCCAAGAGAAACTTGCAAGCCTCACTTCATCAAACTGGGTATACTGACTCTGCCATCTCTATATATATATATTCCAATTTGATAAGTGTAAAGAAGAATTCTAACAACTTTCACAAACATAATGAATATCATGCTTACAATACTAGGAATAGGGAAAAAATTATGAAACCAAATCTCAGATTGAGTAAGAGCATGAAAAGCTACCCCTATTTACAGTTGTTATTTTACAATAAACTACCAATTGAAGTTAAGAACCTGCCTCAAGAAAAATTTAAAGTCGCCATTTCACATATGCTAAAAGAAAAGGCTTACTACTCTACTGAAGAGTTTTTAATTGATAGCATATAACGTTTTCTACTTAGAATAAAAATGTGACTTACATTGTAAGAATAGTATTGTGATTACTATGTTATGACTTTATATAGTAGTACTAGTTGTAGTGTTAGTCTTTGTGTTTCTCTTTTAATATATTACGAATTGCTATTTATCTATATGATGTGTAAATGTAATGTTTCGAAATATTTTGCTATACCTACTGATGTTATTGAAAATGTTCATTCAAGTTTTATTAAGAATAAGATGTTGACGAAAAATGTATTTATGCTAGTGACTTACATCATGTAATCTTGAACTTTTGACGAGGCCTGAAATGTACTGTACAAATGTATTTATTGGTCAATAAAACAAATTTACTATTTATTATTATTATTATTATTATCTCTTGATTTTAGTGGTAGAAGATTTGCAGTCAGGATTTCAGATTCTTTTAAAATTTCACTTGGAAAACCACAGTCATCTTCAAGCATTTTTTAAAATTCGGAATGCACTAATCAACAATAAATAATTGAATAAAACTGGTTGCGAAGCGAATTAGTTTGATTCGAAACTGGAACTGAAATCATGGCGACTTCAGTTGATGATGAAAGTGGACACTCGCCCGATCTAGGATGACTTATTAACTACTTCCATGAGCGGCTGGAAAGAGACAACTTTCTGGCCTAGACCGGAAAAGAAACCCTTTTCTGACGTCGTCTGCAAACAAGGTCTTTCAGATCTACGTAGGGACTGGAAAACAGCTGCTTTCTGTGCAGTGTGGCGAAAAATAATTATTGAGGTGTGGCTGTCCAGCAAATAAATATTTTTGTTTTAAAAAAAGACGCCTCTGGCTTTCATAATATTATTTGGATGACGTGACTTCATTCCACATTGTTCTATCCTATGGAATAATAAATAGAAAATATTCAATCCTAATAGAATAATAATTTTTAATAGCTTATTCCAATAGCTGGCAATATACGAATATAGCAAACTACACTGTTCAATGAATTCAACAAAGTAGAGAAGGAATAATATAATAACTGAGGAATTCATATTATTAGTTACAGTACAAGGAATCTCAGTTGATACCGTTTTCTCTGTACCATTAGTAGGCTAGATTATTTGTATTATTAAACTAATTCACTGATAATATCAGTAGTTATCAGATATTGATTTAAACGTTTGCTGATAACGTTAGGTGAAAGCATTAACCAAACATTAGTCTGAATTCTCTAATTTTATTGTGACATTATCGTTCATTGAACTGATAGTGTTTACATAACTGTTGAATTGATTCTTGGAGTGCAACACAATGCTAATGCAAAAACGCATTGTCTTGACTCCATTCTTGGGAAATTCCGCCAGTTCTCGAATATTGGAATATTGATTATTCATCATAGTTAAGTATAGAACTCATATTCAAGGACATAAGATAATGGAGTTAACATATAGGTACACTTCATTTCTGGTACCTACCTAACTTGCTGTAAGTTACTCTGTTCATCAATCAATTAGTTTCAAGAGTGGTTTATAGTCTACTTAAGAATTACAGATATATAATTCGTATACTCTCTATGAAATATAATAATATTAGTTAGATCGTTTGTTTCAATACACTATAAAGAGTTCTATTTGCGACTGGTATTGTAAATTACATTATAAAAATATGAATAAATTCAATTAAAACGGTAATAATTATTATAAAAACCGACTGAAGTCTGAAACTTGTCTTGATTTTGCAAGAAGGAAATCCAAAAGAAATTAATGTACATGAGGATATCTCAAATACGGTACGAGATAAAATATTATAAAAAAGTAAGGCTAGGCACACACCAGTTAGTCAAGACAAGACAAGACATGATCAGACACATTTAGTCACACTACTTTACATTGTTGCTTATGACGCAACTCACACTGATTAGTCATTGCAATTAGACATGTCTTCATAAGCAACTACGTGAAGTATTGTGACTAAACGTGTCTGATCATGTCTAACTGGCATGTGCCTAGCCTTAGTGAGTAGAGGAGGATTGTGGGGACTGACTGACTTTTTTGCTCGAGATCCCCCTCCCCCCTCTACCCCCTCGTCCATCCCTCCACCCCTTCCCCCCGCCTGTAGGGCGGGGGGTGTTCTAAAAATAGATTTCCCCTTCCCCCTGTCCAGTGGAGGTGAGGGGGAGAGAGAGAGAGGGAGATATATCTTTCTCTCTCTTTCTAAAAATAGATTTCCCCTTCCCCCTGTCCAGTGGAGGTGAGGGGGAGAGAGAGAGAGGGAGATATATCTTTCTCTCTCTTTCTAAAAATAGATTTCCCCTTCCCCCTGTCCAGTGGAGGTGAGGGGGGTAAGATAATTTTGGAGTGAGATAAGAGTTATGAAAGCAGCTTGACGCATCTCGTTTCGGCTCCTCAAAACTATTGTCGTTTCAGTCGGTTTTTCTTATTGAATCAGCGTGATTCTTTCATATATAGTGTGTGAAAGTGTTATCAAGTTCATCACCGAATCTTGTTGCGATCCACCTCATATATCTTGCGCAATTGAGAAACTTTTAAATCAAAGTAACATGTTTCCATCGCCAAAAGCTCTACGAAGCGGTTCTAAGGCGCAGGCTTCGATTGATAAGGCTGCTGCAGGAGATAAGCGCCCAGCCGTGTCAGTAAATCAACGGTCGAATTCGGCCCCCTCTGCCTCTTCGTCCAAAGGTGGAAGCGATACGGTGGTGGGGGGAGGGGCGGCTCGAGAGAAATTCTCGGCATTCCTCTCCGATGACGAGTTCCTGACCAGGCTAGCAGATAGAGTTGCCAATAATCTATTCGATCGACTGGCAGATACCATCTCCGCGTGCTTTATCCAAGCGTTTGAACCGCGACTGTCGGCGTTGGAGGCGAGAGTGGAGTCTCTTGCGGCTGAGGTTGTCGCCGTTCGGCGGCAGCTGAAGGGGTCCTCGATCACCATCCGTGAGGACCTCACTCGGAAGCGGAACAGCTTCTATCGCGAGGTGGCTGCTCGTGTGGGCCAAGCAAACGCCTGGACTGTTGATGGTACGGTAAAGTGGAGGGAGGGGGATAGAATTATGTTTCGGAGAAATTTCTGATAAATTTAGTGGAAGCTGAACTATGAAATTGAATTTAGAAATCGTAGTATCTATGTTTCTGTGAAAGACTATTATTATTATTATTTATAATTATTTGATTCTTTTTCCATTTTTCACTAATTTTTTAAAATATTTTTATTTATTACTTTTCTTTGTTCTCCTTATTAATTTTATATTTTTCTGAAATTTTAAATTTCTTGATATCATATAAAATGTTGATATTTTTGTGAGTTTTGCACTATCGAGTAAAAATTTGTTCTGTCTTATATAAGACAGAACACATTTACAAGACGGAACACAGTTTATCAGATCAAAGTTGGGTTTGTTCGCCATAATGAAATACTTTGTTTGCCATAATACTGTACGATTTAATGATTGATGATTATTTTTCTAAAACACAAGAATAGGTAGATAGTAATCTGTCTACAATTTTCTTACAACTTAGATGATATACTCTTATAGCCTAAAATAATTATAGATTCTATCTGATCTATCTTCTATCTTCTATCTTCTGATTCTATTTCCCACTATTATTCATTACTTTTCTGCTCTCACTTATCAATATATTATTGGATCTCTCTCCTTTTCTCCTTCTCTCTCTCTCACACTACATTTTCATATTTTTTCTGGTCCCAATCTATTCTATTTACCTGAGGATTGTCGTGATTGCTCTTATCTGTTATCTGTAATAGTGGACTCGGTTCACACTATCTTTTATTCCGTTTGACTCTCGCATTGATCGACATCCTACAGTCTTCTAGTTTACTGTGTATCTAATCTTGAACTGAAATACTTTTGATCTGTCATTCGTTTTCTCTTTCACATTTATTATCACAAAAACCGAATTAGAACCTCAATTTTATCTTTTAGGAGCCGAACAGCTCAAGCCTGTAGCTAGCGTTCCGACTCATTGCTTACTGCTGTACATTACTTTGTTTTATCTCTCCATTTTAATATAGCGTTATCTTATTGTTCATAGCGCTCGACTTCTTCACTTGATTATTTTCTTCTTCTATCTCTTATGATTTCTATATTTCTTCTATCATTTCCTTCTTTGTGTGTGTGTGTCAGTATGAATGTGGTAAGTGTCTTTTTTGTAGCTTCTCATTGTTTCGCCGATTCACCCCCCTCTTCTGCCTTGCTGCTTCGTCGCAGCCACCTTGTCTATACAGCAGGATGACGGCGCGGCCGCGCTGAGTGTCGGCGATTCCCTCAAGCGGGCATTCTCTCCTTTCCCGGATCGACTTAAGATCGCTCATGTTAATGCGCAATCCCTTCTCTGTCATATAGATGAATTTAGGCACACTTTCGAGGGCAAAGATTGTGACATCATTCTTGTATCCGAGACCTGGCTGAAACCGACAATCCCTAATCGACTTGTTGCACTCGAGGATTATGTGCTCATTCGGAATGACCGGTTACACAAGAATGGGGGAGGGGTTGCCGCGTTTGTCAAGCGTTCTCTGCTGCCTGTTCATAAGTTTTCCTCTGATACCTCCCGTGCAGCTAGACCTGAATATATGTTTATTGAGGTTAAGTGTAACGGAGTTAAAATGTTAATAGCAGTTTGCTACAGGCCGCCTCATATTGGGTATATGTCAGAATTTGAGGAAGCACTACTTGAGCTGATGGTGCCCTATGAACATGTGGCTATCATGGGTGACTTCAATACTGACTTACTTGGACCTGATACTCATGACAAAATACAACTGACCACTATGTTTTTTGCGAATGGTATGACCTTGCTGCCTCTCCAAGCTACGCACCATACATCCACTTCGGACACATTGCTTGATCTTATTGCAGTTGCCGATGTGAGAGCAGCTGTGTGCCATGGGCAGATCCCCTTTCCAGGCCTCTCTGCACATGATATGATATTCCTAGTTTATAATATTAAGAGGCCTAAACCTAAACCAAAAATAATCACTTATAGAGATTACAAGAATATAAACTACCACAATTTGTTCAATGATGCAATTAACCTTGACTGGTTACAGATATTCCAAACTAACAATGTTAATGTTATGTTGGACATTCTTAACCACAATATAGTTTTTCTTTTTGAAAAACATGTTCCTTTAAAAAATCGCAGAGTAACCAGAGATCCTGCTCCATGGCTCACAGATGAGATACGCCAGCTAATGAGGGATCGAGATTATTGGTGCAAAATTGCAAGAGCTTCAAAAAGCCCCAATGATTTCAATCATTATAAGCGTTTGAGGAACTCTTGCAAGCAAACAATTAGAAATGCGAAAGCTACATTCTATCGTAACTTGATCTCCTCAAAGCGATCATCAACTTCATCTCTTTGGCGTGCTCTAAGGGAGATTGGGGCTGGCAAGGAGAGGCAGGTACCGACTGTAGCTCACTCGCTGGATGATCTCAATGACTTCTTCACTGACATCCCTGTGGGTTTGGACCAAGCTCGTGCTCACTTTGACTCTCTGCCTGATTTTCATCCCAATGAGGACTTCTACTTCTCCAATGTCACGGAGCAAGAGGTCTTCTTGGCTGTTCATCGAGTGAAGAGTAATGCTGTTGGTGCAGACGGTATCCCGATTAAGTTCATCAAAATTATCCTTCCTTTTATCCTCCCATTTCTCACCCATTTGATCAATACCTCACTTTTAACGTCCGTTTTTCCTAATGACTGGAAGCTATCTATAGTGATTCCCTTGAACAAGATCCCTAACCCTCTCTCTCCATCCGATTACAGGCCTATAAGCTTATTGTCCGTTTTGTCCAAGGTTCTGGAAATTATCGTTCACTCCCAATTAAGCTCATTTATCCATGGTTCTGGATTGATTGGTGACTTTCAATCGGGGTTCCGTAGTGGTCATAGCACCACCTCTGCACTCCTGAGAGTCACTGACGACATTCGTAGGGCTATGGATGGTAGAGAGCTAACAGTTCTAGTCCTAATAGATTTTAGTAAGGCATTCGATAGCATTTTCCATCCCACTTTACTCTATAAACTCAGAAACTTAGGTTTTTCCAACTCCACTGTGGCATGGGTGAAGTCCTATCTTCAGGGTCGGTGTCAGTGTGTGAGAGTTGGGTATGCCTCTTCACGGTGGCGTGAAGTGAACAGAGGAGTTCCTCAGGGTTCGGTATTGGGTCCTCTGCTGTTCAGCATCTACATAAATGACGTGACAAGCACTCTACTCACGACCAGACATCACCTGTATGCCGACGACTTGCAAGTATACCGGCACTGCAAGAAAAATGACTTCGACGTCACAGTTGATGAAGTCAATGCTGACTTGACTCGTTTGGTACGATGGACTGAGAATAATGGACTGAAAATTAACGAAACTAAATCAAAATCAATAGTCATAGGTTATTCAAGACTTTTAAACACACTTGACATAACTAACGGACCATTTATAAAATTGAATAACATACAATTGCAATACAGTTCTGACGTGAAAAATCTAGGACTTACAATGACAAGGACTCTTGACTGGACCAGCCACGTGACTCAGACTTGTAACAGGGTCATTGGGGGGATTATGACATTGAAGAGGATCTCTGACTTCATTCCCTTTTCAACGAAGGTTATGTTGGTCAAGACTCTGATCTTCCCGATCTTCAACTACTGTGACATTGTGACTCTTGACATGACAGTTCAACTTCTGCAGAGGATGCAGCGTGCACATAATTACTGTGTTCGCTTTATCTTTAACCTGAGACGTGACGACCATGTAACTGAATACTTTAACAGACTTGAACTTATGAAGCTGCGTGAGAGTAGATCACATCATGCTTTGTGCTTCCTCTATAAGATATTGAAAACTAAAACCCCTAAGTATCTGGCAGTAGAGTACCGCTACTTGGGTGACTTTGGTCGTGGAGGAACGCGGCATGGATCCCATCTGCTGGCTGTCCCAACACATAGGACTGTTATGTACAACAAGTCGTTCCTTGTGACAGCCTGTAGTTTGTGGAATTCTCTGCCTGCTGAGCTAAGGCTTGTTGAGGGACATCGTCGGTTCGGTGCGGCTGTCTTGCGGTGGATCAGAGGTGGTGGACTCGGCTGGAATGTTCACTAGATCTTAACGTGTGTGTTAGTGTGTGTGTGTGTGTGTGTGTGTGTGTGTGTGTCCTTTCTTCCTTCTTTAATTTATTCCTCTCTTTCTTCTTCTTTCCTCTATCGAAATGATCTATGGATTTTGAACTGACGTTTCTTCCGTTTTCACTTTTAAGTTTTCTCTTTTTTCTCATTGTATTATTTTCACTGATTCAAATAAGAAAGAAATTTTGTTTTTTTTTCTTTCTTTCATTCGCTATTTGAAAATTTTATTTTATGTAAATTGTTTTATTTTATCTTATAATCTTTGTTATATAGTGTTTTAGTTTTACTTAGAATTGTATTGGAGGGTTAAGTGTAAGAGAGGGCCGGCTGCGCCCTAACTTCGCCCTCCTAGGTTTTTAATAAAGGCAGCTAATCAATCAATCAATCAATCAATCTCCCTCTATTGATTTATGAATTAGTTTAAGATTCTCTTTTATTATATGTGTATATTATGATTGTATTTTGATAAAGAATTTTATTTCTTTATATTAATTTGTAATATTCTGTATTTTTTTTATTTTGTAAAGGGCTGTGTGGCAGAGAGGACCTGGAGTCCTAACTCCGCCCTAATAAAGGCAAATCATCAATCAAATCATCTCTCTCTCCAGGTGAGGGAAAAAAAAATTTCCCTTTTAGGAGGAAAAATTCCCTCTCTCTCTCTCTCTACTGTCAAATTGAAGTGAATCCATATTTCTACATCTAATGCTGTACTGACAGATTGAGGTGAATGATAGATGTGGGGAAAAAAATCTCTTTGAGAGGGAAAAATTCCTTTGCTGACAAATTAAAGTGAATTCATATTTCTACATCTAATGCTATACTGACAAATTGAAGTGAATCCATTTCGCTCTACTACGATGACAGGTTCAAGAGATAGAGATCTCCTTCTTTTACTCGTGCCATCTCTTTCCCGCACCCTTTCCGAAAGGAAAGGAGATAAGAATCAATTGAGAAATTCTTTCTACATCTAATGCTATACTAACAAATTGAAGTGCATCCATTTCGCTCTACTAGGATGAGGGGCTCAATTGATCCTTATCTCTTTCCCACACCCTTCTCTAAGCCGAGTAAAGGAAGAATGTTATGCTAATGTTATACGCTTCTCACAAGCAGCATTTCTTCTTTTACTTGTCACATCTCTTTCCCGTACCCTTCTTTATTACGAAAGCGAGTAAAGGAGACAAGAAGTAACTATCTTCCATTTTGATCGATCGTTCCTATAGTGTGAAACGTTTCTCAGCAGCATTACGAAAGGAAGGAATCTAGTATGGGAAGATATCACCTCTTTAGAGTAAAGTGACACGTGCATTCGTTTGCACGTGCCTCTCATCTGCTCCGCTCCCTGTGAGGTCGCTTGATAACCCCAATAACTCCTGCATCGAAAACCGTTGCATGAAAAAATCGATTTATGTGACAAGTGTTTAGTCGTTAAAGTTACTTCACTCAACCTTCTTCAAGATTTATCGATATAGTCAAAAATGACTAGGGTGAAAACTATAGGTGTTGAAGTTCACTCATACAACCTTTTTCAAGATTTATTGATATGCTCAAAAATGTCAATCATGGTGGTCTAGACTGTAATTTGAAACTATAGGTGTTGAAGTTCACTCGTACAACCTTTTTAAAGATTTATTGATATGCTCAAAAATGTCAATCACGGTGGTCTAGACTGTAATTTGAAACTATAGGTGCTGTCTCACTCAACCTTTAAAAGATTTATCGATATACTCAAAAATGTCTAGACTGAAACGTTCACTCTCTCACACATGTGTTTATACAATCAATCACACTCGTCTAGACTGAAACGTTCACTCTCTCACACTCAACTCAAGATTTTATGTTTTCGGCGCCAATATAAAGTCTTTATATTTGACCAAATCCATTTTTTCTGTAATAATTTGTACTACCTGATGTTCGTTAAGCCCATGATCCTTTGCTTCAATCCAATTCATATGGAAAGAAACTTCGGCATATTTTGATACAATATCTAATGCGATTCTGTGTATGAATAGGCTTAGGTAGTCAATGAAGGGTGCCGAACATTGCAGTCTCATGACAGCACCCTCTTCCAAATTTTTAATTGCCTCAGCTATTTCATCACGAACGCTTTTCACAGCGTCTGCCATCTCGTTTTTCTTAATAAAATCTCCAATATCATTTTTAGTTGCATACTTTTCTGCAATTTGATTAATCAGAATAGCAATAGCATCTTTTGTAATAAACTGCTCAATACCCTCCATAATATTAGCTTTTATTGCACTCGCCATTTCAGATAATCGTTTTTCAAACTCTTCCTTTGTTAATGAAGAACTAATCAATTTCTGCAAAGTAGATTCTAAATATTGCTTATCAATTCCCGATGGGTGTGTTTCATTTACTTTAGTAAAAATTTCTGTACTAAGTTGTTTCAATTTAGTATTGAGATAGTTTCTGTCCAGCACCTCCAAATTCTTAATTTTATCTGATATGGCTTTTAATTTTTCATCTAAATAAGCCTTATCAACTTTATCGTTGTTAATACTGAGCAACTGAGATGAAAAGCTGTCTGTTAAAGTTTTCACTTCTCCTAAAGCACTCTCTAGAGTTTGAGTTCTCTCTCCAATAGCTTTATCGATATTACTACTGAAATTTTGTAACGTGCTTAGAATATGTTCTCTTTCAATTATGCTCACTCCAATATTCTTTGTATTTTCCGAAACGAGTTTGGTTATTTGCGAATCTAAATAAAATTTCACAGCTTCGCTGATTCCTTGCTGATTTATCGATTCGATTATCTTCTGTGTTATCGAGTCAATATCACACGTAAGACTAGCTCCGCTAGGTGTATCAATTCGTCCGAATCGATGTAGAGTCATCGTGACACTAAACAATTAATTTTGCTTCTTTTAGCTCTTCAATTATACTCACGATTTCCACATCATGCCCAGTGTTCCCACTAGCTTTTGAGGAATAGAGTAAATTAATCTTTCCACTAATTCGTCAAAATTATCAAAGTATTGATAAATTCTATCATGAGAATTATTTTTTGCAAATTTCAATAAACCCCAACCCTTCTTTTTACTAATTTTTTTACTGGGAAATAACTTTTGAATCATTTGCGATTTAATTCCCTGATTTCGTTTAACATAGCCTCTTCGATCTAAATGTATACCTGTAAGTGTTAAGATTTTTTTATACTTATCCAGATCTCTTTGATTATAAAGATTTGAGTTTGGTCTCGCACTGAATAATAACTCAAGTAGACCGTGTGTTAATCGAAATCTTTCACTATCAATATCTATATAACCATCAACAAATATACTTGCTGATTACCAATATAATACACGTCATCTTTAGAATTATATGAAATTCCATAACTGATTGAATTATTCTGTTTTTCCACATGAAACGTTTTTAGATATTGTGACAGCACATCGTCGTTTCTGCTAGAACCAAGTAAACTGTTTTCAAATTTAGTCGAGCTTAAAAAATTGTCTGCTGAACTCTCATAACTCTGTTCATCTCCCTCCTCATTATCATCAATTTCCATACTCTCCTCTTTTACTTGTTCCTTTTTTGGTTTTACATCAGAGTGTGAGAATTTGTTTTTTCCCAGTTCAATTATGGGCTCTATTAACGGGGAGAGCGTTTTCCTATTATATTCCTCCGATCGCTTTTCAAAATTAACTAAGCTTTTATGCTTCTCTCTAATTACTTTTCTCAATTTCTTAATCTTTTCGATTAAACCAACCTCCTTTCTATTCAGCTTCCTGCTGTATGACAACATGACTGCACAAAGAATTAATCTCTACTGAATGGTAAGAAACGTATCGAGCGAATCTCGGTACTTCCCGCTATTAATTCCACACTCGGTCATAATAGTTAGAAAATTATGAGGTTTACGATTCCAAACTGTATGACAAAGTTTAAAGAAATCTTTATAAGGAATATCTGCTCCAACATGATCTCTGTGAATTAATTTCAGACTCAATAAATCTACCTTGAAGATTATTATCATATTTGCGTTGTCCCTAGTGAAATGTTTCTGTGTCGCCCCATAACTCTGAATTAAATATGCAGTGTCAATATTACGATGTCGACCCATGATAAAATATTCTCTTATTTGAGGCACGTGATTAAGTTGGAAGTCATCGAAAATGACAAGAGAATATTGTTGAATTTTGTTGGGGTGAGCTATAGATTCCGAATTGCTGTTTATATGAAATTCAATACCCTTCATTTTTGAAAAGACTTTTCTCAAAAACAAGTACTTATCTTGATACTCGCTCTTCGTGTGCAAGTATATAGTTTTAAATCTCAACCCATTCTTTGAAAAAATTAAATTAAATAGTAAATTGGTCTTGCCACAACCTGAAGAGCCTATTATAAGGATCCTTGCATTATGTGGTAATAACTTACCATTTTTACACCATGTTGGCATTTCTTTCTCTCTTATAACATTGTCGAAATTTACTATCGGAATCATGTTAGTCACGTGTACAGCATGCGATCTGATAAGGAACTGATAAGTTATCAAGGAGGAAGAGATTGTGGGGTAGACACCACACACCATAGCTTATCACATCGGGATGCAAGCGCTCTCCCCTTTCAATGCTCTGATAGAAGTTTCTCACCCGCACCCTCTTCACGAGTACACTTGAGCCTTAGCAAATAAAACTTCAGATTAAAATGAAACTGAGAAGCATTTTTTGATAGAGACGTATTATATTTACACCAAATCTTTGTCATATTTTTACACTAAATGGAATGTATTTGCAATAGATTAACAATAGATTATTTACAATAAATGTACGTGATATTTACAATAGATTATTTACAATAAATTTACATGATATTTACAAAAGATTATTTTTCATCTAATAGTTGATCCTTACTAATATAACTAGGAGTTGAAAACCCAATCCATTTCACTAGCAGTCCTTTTTTATCACGTTTTAATATTTTTTCAATCAAATACACTTGTCTCTCCGATTCATTTAATTGTGTTTTTTTAATTTCTTCTGCATAAAACCTGCCACTAATTACTTCTCCGTTTAGATCTCGCAAGCTATACGTTACAGGTTGAGAAGGAAATATAGAATGAATTACAAAATACTCTGCGCTCCAGTTTATGTTATAAGATTTATCGAAAAGAACCCTTTTCTTTGAGATTCGTACAACATCTCCTAGCTTAAATTTCGGTTTTGAATTTTTCAATTTATATCGTCTATTGAATGCAGAATTCAATGACATTAAAACATGATTACGATCTTTTTTCGTCACATCCTTAGGTTTCATTCTAATGGATGAATGCATTGTTGCATTATAATCTCGAACTAAACTGTCTAGTTGTGATGACCAGTTTTTGGTTCCATGTTCAGTTAAATATCTATAAATTTTTGCTTTAAGTGTTCTATTAAACCTTTCAACTATGGAGGCTTTCTTATCAGTAAAAACATGATAATGTTTAATACTATATCTATCTAATAATGCTTTAACTTTTAAATTAAAGAATTCTGTTCCTTGATCTGTTTGGAACAGCTTAACTCCTTTATTTTTAGAAATAATTGGCTCGAGAGCGTTAAATACAGATTGGCTTGTCTTGTCTTTTAATGGTACACAATATGCAAATTTTGAAAAACAATTAATAACAGCTAAGATATATTTGTAACCCTTATTAAAACGTGATAAACTTGTCATCTCAATGAGATCGGCTTGAAGCAAGTCTTTTTCACTTTTCAACTCATATTTGCGAGTGGGATAGTTCACACGCGGCACGCTATGAAGCTCTAAAGCTAACTTAGATCTAATAATATTCATGATATTCACAACAGTCAAATCAAAATCAGTGGTGTTGGATGATTGTCGTGAGTCATACTGATCAATCACTTAGAGTGTTGAGACTATAATGACCGAAAGGGAGAGTATCAACACCATTCTCAGCAATATACCTCTTATCATCATAAGGGCTCAAACAGATTTTTGCACATTCAACCTGGTACATGGTGTGATTATACGATCTTAACATATTAAATTTTTCTACATGTTCACTACGTTCAAACAATGATTTCATATATAAATTAAAATTAAGCTTTCTACATTTTACTCCGCTCTGTACACCCTTTGCTATACATTTATTTACAAGTTCTTCATTCTCGTTACAAACTAAATATGAGTAAAGTTTGGATCTAAGTCCGAGAAATCTATGGACAGGCTTTGACCCGGTCTCATCCTTGAACTTTCCTACAACTTTATTCCTCTCCATGGAAAAGCAAGGGTGGGAAGGTGGATAGTTAGAAGTATCGAAAAGGGACAAATTTTCTCTAATCAACTGATACACATCTTCGACTTTAAGGTTTAGAAGAAAACTGTCGGTGTCAGTCATGCACAATTCTATACGATCCCACAGTATAATTTTTTGTAATTTACAATAGAAAAAATCGTACATATGGAATTTACTCAACTCCAGTACGCTGAAGCCGGAATAGACAGGCTTGTTCATTTTAAGTTCCAACTTACGAGAGAAAACCGCGATCACGTTCGGACTAATTATTTGCCAGCGTTTACATAGCGGGTTTGAAATGTACTTATCTAACCGTTTTTCATCCGTGATAATTTTAACATTCATTTGCTTACGACTACTCTGAATTGTCTTGCCAAATATCAGATTGCAACAGGCCTTAAAGAAGGATATTTCAAATTTATTTTTCGCGTTCTGTCTATTCCAGATATTGAAGTCGATGTAGCTTTTCAGCCAGGGAGATTGGGAAAAGCTAATGACGCGATGCACTTTCAATAATTTCAAACCGAGCTGGAGGTAGAGCTTTAAATTGACATAGTGAACAATGTACTTTTCACGGTCGAAAAGTGTGTTCATGAGCTTTTTGGTTCCAGTTTGACCGTTCTCATTTGTTTGGTAGTTCAACAGCAATTCGCGCGGGGGCGTTTGGTGGAGAGGAGCGAGGGGGAAGCTCGCATGCTTATCATGCAACTCTTGGGGGTACTTGAGATCGCATTCTATTATATACCCGGTTTCTGAATTGCTGTCCAAATTAGAGAAATCAAGGCTGGAAAATTCTTCCTCTGAGAGGAATTTGAAATTTCCAACAGGCAAGCTTCGGCTCATAGCTTCCGAGTATAAACTGTTTGCATCGATATAAAGCAGATAATTAGACGGTTTTGAAGGATCGTATGTTTCGGGTAGATGTTTGTTATTCGCCTCACAATAACGTTTACCGATAAATGAGACTCCGCCTCTCATTCCCGCCTCAAACATAAGATGCATGTCCGGATCTGTTAGTAATTCCAGTTCGACTTTAGTGTGTTTCAGCATGCAATTCCAGGTGAAGTGCGCGAGGGAAACAAAATGGGTCACATCGAGGCCGTATGAGCTAAAAAGCGTAGACCTCATGGATTCAAAAACTACCACTAATAGCATTACGTCCAAACATAAATAAAAATCGTGATATTCACCCAGATTTTTCAGCTTGAATGTTGAGAACACTCTTTGCGCATGCTCATATTCTTCGCGAGACAGAGGTGTATCAGTTAAGTCGTTATGAAAACATTCGATGGGAGGAAGCGATGTTTCCGCGAATTTTTCGGGACAGCTCATGTACGAGTAGGGATATACTCCTTTCTTCAACAAGAGCTGTCTGTGTTCGCGAGGTGGATCATCAAACACCGAAAATAATCGTTCGAACTTCTTTTCCATATCTGTACTCTCTACCAAATTACGCACCAATACTTCCAAGGATTCAGACATAAACTTGTAGGAATCTAAAAATTTAATTTTGCCTACTGAAAGTGTCAAAAATCTCTCTGACGTATTTGCGATGCAGGAAATTTCTTTTTTACATTTACCGAGCGATTTTAGAATAAAATGCGAATCAAAACCGGAGAAATTATGAAAATAACACGATATGTACTCCGGAGTACGAGCTGTTAAATTACAAGAAACATGTGCCACACACAAGTAATTACCGGTTTCATGCGCGTGGTGACGACATTTAATATCGCTGTCTAAAAACGGTTCAGCACAAAGCCCGCAGTTTACTGAATTTTGAAATTCACGCTCTTGACTCTCGGATAAAGCTTGCATCGGAATTTCTCGTTTCATATCCTCATACAAAATGTCACCGAGATCTGTAATTTCCTGAAGAAATTTCTCCATGATTTTTTCGTCTAAACTACTCGATCTATGGAGTACAGGTCCGTGAGCGATTTCCCCGTTAACATCGATAACAACGAAACAATACCCGCAGGGAATATGACGCGCCGTTTTCTTTGTGTAACTACGAGTAATTTCATCAGAATCGGAATCATCATCATCATCATCATTATCGATATTAACAACGTATGTTTCTAAATCCGCGTAAATGGTGTACTTTTTCTTCAACGTCGCGCCTAGTTTCTTGAATTTTATTGTCTCTCCGCGTTTAGGATATGAAACGCGCTGAGATTCAAACTTGCAACAAAGTTCCACATGTTTCAACAAATTTGCTTTACCGTCTACATTTCGAGTTTTGTCTGATGTGAACCGGTGAAAACAGAAATTGCAAACATGTACTTGACCGTGGGATTTTGAAAGGTGGGAGAGAAGACGTGATAGCCCGTTTTTCCCGTTCGCGGTATTTACTAAACAGAAATGAGTTTTTCCTGCATCGCCTTTTAGCATTAAAAGATTA